>NW_007247791.1:80619-177101 GCF_000164805.1 Carlito syrichta | reverse complement strand
AGTTGTTTAGCATCATGCTGTTTAGTGTCCATGTCTTTGTGGGTTTTGGGGGGACCTTGTTGGGGTTAATGTTTATTTTTATTCCACTGTGGTCTGAGAAGTTGCATGGTAAAATTTCAGTCCTTTTAAATTTGCTTATGCTTGACTTATGGCCAAGTATGTGGTCTGTCTTAGAGTATGTTTCATGTAGTGAAGAGTAGAATGTGTATTCTGTGGTCTTTGGATGGAGGATTCTGTAGGTATCTATTAGGTCCATTTGATCAAGAGTCACATTGAGTTTCAGATCTCATTGCTGATTTTTTTGTCCCAATGATCTGTCTAGGGTTGTGAGTAGGGTATTAAAGTCTCCAGCTATGATGGTTTTGGAGTCGATATCTCTTTTTAGTTTACCTAGGAGCAGCTTTATGAAAGTTGGTGCTCCTATTTTGGGTGCATATATGTTTAGGATGGGTATTTCTTGTGGATGGATTGAACCTTTTATCATTATGTAGTGGCCTTCTGTATCTTTTTTAATTTTTGATAGCTTAAAAGGTATTTTGTCTGAGATTAAGATTGCGACTCCTCCTTTCTTTTGTGTTCCATTAGCCTGAAAATTTGTTTCTCATCCTCTTACTTTGAGTCTGTGAGTGTCTTTTCTAGTGAGGTTAGTCTCTTGAAGGCAATAGATTGCTGCTTGGTGATATTTTGTCCATTTTGCCATTCTATGTCTTTTCAGTGGTGCATTTAGTCCGTTCACATTCAAACTAATTATTGAAATGTGAGAGTTGATCCCTATCATAATGTTCTTACAGAGTTGTTTTTCTTTCTGCTTGTGTGTTGTCTTTCTTTTGGCTTTAGAGTTGGATCATGTGTGTTTTTAATCTTTTGCCTGTACTCTTATGAATAACATTGTGTTCTTTTTTCCTTTTCTTCTGTGTTCAATACTTTCTCAAGTGTTTCTTGTAGAGGTGGTCTTGTGGCAGTGTAGGTTCTTAGGGATTGGATATCTGGGAAAGACTTCAATTCTCCCTCACTGATGAAGCTTAGCTTGGCTGGGTAGGTTACTCTCAGTTGAAATTGTTTATCTTTTAGAACTTTGAAGATAGGGCTCCAAGCTCTCCTAGCCTGGAGGGTTTCTGTAGATAAATCTGCTGCTATTCTAATTGGTCTTCCCTGGTAGGTAGTCTGACCTTTTTCTCTTGCTGACTTTAGGGTTTTTTCTTTTATACCTACTTTGTTTAGGCAAATTATGTGTCTGGGAGTTGGTCTTCTCATTTATTGTCTTGCAGGGGTTCTCTGAATCTCTTGTGTTTGAATTTTTGTATCACTGATGAGATGAGGGAAGTTTTCTTGAATGATTTCATGAAATGTTTGTTCCAGTGTGGCCTCTGTTTCTTTCTCTGCCTCAGAAAGGCAAATTACTCTTAGGTTTGGTCTCTTGAAGTGATCATTCATCTCTTGAAGGTTTTGTTCTGTCTTTTTGAGCTTCTTTTCTATATTTTTGATAGTTTGGGTTAGTTCTGTGTTTTGGTCTTTGAGCTCTGAGATTCTGTCTTCTACTCGGCTAATTCTGCTTTCCATGCTTATTAGTTTGTTATTTATTTCCATCACAGTATTCTTTACTGTTGTTATTTCAGACATCAGCTCATTCCTATTTTCCTCTTATCTCTCCTCAATTATTTTAATTGTCTCTATTAATGTCTTGATGTCTGAATTTGTTGCATGTGTCCAGTCATTCTGGGGGCTCTTCATTGTTTGTGTTCCAGAGTCTGTTTTCTCAGTGTCTGACCTCCCAGGGGTCTGTGTGAGACCTATATTCTTCTTTTGGTTTTTCTTCATTTGTGCGGTTTTTTTCCCCCTCCCTACTTTTTCCTTCTCTCTACATCACCATCTTCTTTAATTCTGTTATTCAGGGGTATAGGAGTTGCTTTTACTTCTGTTTGTTCAATTTCCTATTCTTCTTTATGTATGCCCTCTTACTTTGTTCAATTCTGGAGTTGCACTGTAGGTTGGGAGTGGTCCTTTTTGCAGTTTGAGATTTACTTAAGGCGGGAGCTCTGATTCAAAATCTATCTGCACGTCCTTGTATCCCCTGACAGGTGTATGGATACTCTGAAACCCGCTTCCCACTGCCTTGGAATTTGTCTGTGCAGTGGGGCCATAGGTTTACTCCCTGAAATAAAATGAGGTTAGCAGAGGGAAGAGAATGGAGCAGACAGTGGGGGGAAGAAGAGGATGGAGAGAGAGACGAGTAAGGGGGAAAGAGATGAGTGTACCAACAAATGGAGAGAGAGACTTAAACTGAAAGAGATAAAAACAATAGACCACGGCTGCAGACTAACCAACTCCCATACAAAAAAACTAAAACATACAATGATGCTAACATTCAAGCTAACCAACCACCTTATTGGTGTGCTGTTCCTCTATACAAAGAAATGGTTTACAGAGAGGAGAAAAGAGAAGAAAAGGAAGAGGAAAAAAATTAACAAAGCAGTAGGAATAGAATCAAGTCATTAAACTAACAGAACCAATCAAGCACACTCTGAGACTTTTTGTTTAAGTCCAATGTCCTTTCAGCTCTGATTTCTAGCTGTCTTCTCAAGCTGGTAAATTTGTTCACAATTGGGGTCAGTTGCCCCTGGCCGACTGTGAAGGACAGTTCAGATCATCACTCAGTTTACCACTCAAATCTGGCCTGTGTCTGTTTTTCAAGCTTGTTTGTCCCGTTTTGGTGTTGTTACCTTGAATCACCAGCAGGTGATGCTATCTCACAGCCCCAGAGGGGGTGGAGCTGGACAGGAGTCAGGCAGAGGCAGGAGATGGGAGCCTGCCTCAGGGCACACAGGAGGAGACCCACGGCCGGCAGGACGTCACAGGGGCAGCAGAGGTGGCAGTGATCCCAGCAGAGCTTGCCTGCAGGGCCTTCAAGGACTGAAGTCATGGATCGCCTCAGGCATGGGTGGGGTGATGCACTATGGCCGCCATGGAGGCCGCGGTGGCACTGGTGGCTGCTGTGTCTGCGGCTGCAGTGGCCGACTGCAGTGGCTGTCCAGACCACTGTTGAGACCACCGTGATGCCCCAGCGGTGACGATGGCCGAGCTCCATGTGAAAAGCAGGCTGCCGATGTTGGGATTTGCAGCCTCCAGGGAGAGAGCCAGAGACCCTCTGTGTTTTGCTTTGCAGGAGGGTCTCAGAGACCAGGCTTCCCCATTGCCAACTTGCCAGAACTCCTGTAGGTAGTTTTCTCATGATGTAGTTGATTTCTTAGGTTATATTCACCTGACTTCTTGAGTTGAGCCCTATCCTTGGACCTTAGGCAGTGATTTCAACATTGCCTGTGCATGAGAATCACCTGAGAAAGGGTTTGGAAAAAAGTATGGTTACTCAACCCTTACCATTGAGATTCTGATTTGGTGATTTGAAAGGAAAGGCAAGAATCTCTATTAAAAGCAAACAAACAAATTACCTCTAAATTTATTGTAATACATAGATAAACTTGAAAATCAGTGACTTGGCACCAAAAGCCCATTGTATGAGAATCCATGAGGTGGTAGTTTTCACAGACTTGGAAGACTTTGGAGGGCAGAAACATAAAATTAAAAATTCTGGAGGTATATGACTTTCAGCATTTTCAGTGACAGAGAACTTCCTCCAAAATAATTCTATGGCTCCAATGTCTATCTAAGTCTATGAATAACAGACTTAGATAGTGAAACATACAACCACCCTAGAAGACATCATTGTGGATGGCCTCCCAGTGATCTCCATGATGCAACCACAGTTTCCAATGCCATGATTACTTTTAAATTAAAGATTGGTCTATGTCAGGGGTCCCCAACCTCCCGGCTGTGGAACCAGTAGCAGTCTGTGACCTGTTAGGAACTGGGCTGTATAACAAGAGGTGAGCAGAGCTCCATCCTCTGTCAGATCATCTGTGGCATTAGATTCTCATAGGAATGCCAACTCTTATTGTGAACTATGCACTCATGGGATCTAGGCTGCACTCCTTACGAGAATCTAATGCTGATTCTGCCCCCATTTCCTGTCCATGGAAAAACTGTCTTCCACATCCCTGGACCCTGATGCCAAAAAAGGTTATGGACCGCTGGTCTATGTAACACCTAGACAGTTACAAACTAAAGGTCAAGTAAGTCAATCATTTGTGTTGGGGAAGTAACAAATGAAGACTTATTGTATTTAATGTATTTCTCTTTATTTTTCTCCCTTTCTCTCTTTCTTCTTTTGTAGAAAAAAACAACTAATTATCCTTTCCATTACTATATGTGACTTAAACACATACTTAGTACAGAAAGTGAAGATTAAGCAGTGAGCAATGATGTGAAGATTCTCTAGTGAAAAGTAAAGCTTGGACATCTTCTTCCTTGTCTCCTAGTGCACTGTAAACTTATGCAGTCACAGTAAAATCTCACTCCAAAGCCAAGGGCTTTGAAGTAGTTGCCATCACATTAGAGCCATTGCTAGATAAGTGCCATAAAGTATCACCATATTAAGATGTACAAAGAAGCAATGCACAAGACAGCAGAGTAGTTTTGTATTAGGAAATGGAGAGGGGTTTATGAGGCAGAGTCTTGGCTAGTAGAATGATATATGTTTTCAAGAGTCACTTTTAAAACATCTCTTGCTAGCTGGGCTCGGTGGCTCAGCCTGTAATCCCATGCCGTGGGAGGCTGAGGTGAGTGGATTGCCTGAGCCCACAGGTTCGAGACCTGCCTGGGCAACTTGGTGAGAACTCATCTCCACAGTGAATCAAAAAAATTAGCCAGGTGTGGTAGCACGCACCTGTAGTTCCAGCTACGCTGAAGGCTGAGGCGGAAGGACCACTGGAGCCCAGCAGGTCAAGGCTGCGATGGCCAGAAGCGGCCACTGCACTCCAGTCTGGGTGACAGAGTGAGACTCCACCTTAAAAAAAAAAAATCTCTTGCTCATTGTAAAAGTAAATAAAGTAAAACAACAGGAAATATAAAATATCAAAAATCAGCAATCTTAGAAACTCAGCTATATATCGCCAGATGAGAAAGCATGCCTAAGCCAACCGTAAACCCCAGGAAAGCAAGAAGTCTAAGAGCAGGGAAAAGAAATGAGAATACGTACTCTATTGAGTCATATAAGATAATGACTAAAAGTGAGATTTAAGGGAGCTGTAGAAAAATCCTTAAAGCTATGAGTCCAGTATATGGTTGCCATTAAAACTGAAAGTGAAAACAAAGGCAACATACTGGGACAGGTTGTGTCAACTCAAAGAAAGAAAACACAAAAACAAATCAAATCAGGCATTGTCCTTTGGGGTATTTTATTTTACTTTTGCTACACTGGCCTTGCCTAAAGTGCTTGCAGTGGTTAAAGATGGGATGTGCTGAAAGAGACTTGATAGACTGTAAGAAAGAGACTCTAGGGCTTTGTCAGGGACACACATATTTGAGAAGACACTTCTGAAGTCTGTGACCTCATTCAGTTACTGACATATGTGTAAGGATGGATAGAGAGAGAGATGATAGAGAGAGATGATAAATGGTAGATAGATATGAGGGGGGACCGCCAAAACAACTGAAGTTATCTTTTGGAGGGTGGTCCCTTGTAGTACACTAAAAATCTGTTCCTCTGGATCAAATGGTCAACCAAAGTTTTAATCTGGAAGTTTTGAGAACATTTTGTCATGACGTACGGCTGTAACACCCTGATTTGTGGCAAACAAAGATGGATTCTTCCACCCTTCCAATGCAGATGCCCCCACCATGCTGAGTGTCCAGAATAGCATGATCCCCATACCCCACCCTCCCTATTTATCCAATCTTGCCCCAAATGAATTTTTTTTGTTTCCCTGGATGAAAAAAGTCCTCAAGGGGAAATGGTTTGCCCATGTGGAGGAGATAAAATAGAAAAATGACAGAAGCACTAAAAGGCATCGAAATTGATGAATTTAAAAATGGTTTTGCACAGTGGAAAAAGTATCTCAGTGGGTCTATTGCAACAAATAGAGACTACTTAGAAGGTCATTGAGTTTAAGCATGTACGAATAAATATATAACTTTTTATAAATAACTTCCAGGTTTTTTGAGGTCTCCCTTCATAGGTAGATAGATGACAGATAGATAGATAGATAGACAGACAGACAGACAGACAGATAGATAGATAGATAGATAGATAGATAGATAGATAGAGAGAGAGACCGACAGACAGACAAGAGTCAGAATTAAATCTGTGTGACATAATGAGAAAAATTGTCTTTGGAGTCAGACACTTTTTGAGTGTGACACTTTTAAAAAATATAACTCATAACATAATGAATCCCTGCTTGACATTATCCTATGATTCAATGAGTTGCCATTTTCCATGAGAATAAACCCAGAACTTGATTCTTGAACACAAAACCGACACTAAACTGGACTCCTCACTATAGTCTGTGCAGAAAAGTTCATTTTTTAACTTAAGTTTTGAATTCAAATAAAGCAGAAAATTTTAAAACGTAAAAGCCACTCTTAGATCAGTCACGTTTTAAAAGTTACGAAGCTGGGGTTAGCGGCTCTGCCTGTAATCACAGCACTTTGGGAGGCCAAGGCAAGGAGTTGCCTGAGCCCACGGGTTCAATACCAATCTGGGCAACTTGATGAGACCTCATCTGTACAATCAATAAAAAATTAACCAGGCATGGTAGTGTGTGCCTGTAGTTCTGGCTACTTGGAAGCCTGAGGCGGAAGGATCACTGGACACCAGCAGTTGACGCTGGGGTGGCCGTGAGTATGCCACTGTACTTCAGCCTGGTTGATGGAGTGAGACTCCCACTCAAAAAAAAAAGTTACAAGGAGTAAAAAGTAATATTATCTATCTTAAGGCCACTAAACAATTATAGAATCTCTTTCTTGTGAAGAAACAGATCTATATAAAGATATTCATTAGCTTCTTTTCTGGTTTTCAAGAAAATGGCATTATAATAGATATGACTATATATTATCAATTATATGTTAAAATTATTTTATATACTATTAATACACATTATTAACTGAGAAAAGTAAATAGATTATCAACATAAACATATATGTATAATATGCTATATATGTATATATATACAATAATACATGTCATAATATAAAATATAATATATTTGTATGTATTATATATATACATATAACATAGATATCATAGATTATATATAGATATTATATATACATATACGCATATATATATCGGTTAATAAGTCCTTTGTTTTTCTCACCCAATAGTGGGTCAAAAGGCAACTAGCCTTCTATCCTGACTTTGCAGAGACACTTCCTCCAAGGCCCTTCATTTTGCTGCACACACCACTTTCATCCTTATCTGTCAAGTTAGATCATAAAATTCACTCTGGGATATTTTGCAAATGAATAAACCATGAAGCAATTTTAGAATACCATAAGTTGCTTTACTTTGTTATATATGAATATATATGATGAAAACACATTTGTATCCTTCTTTTAAAAATCTCCCCTTTTATTGTTGTACTTTCATAATATTGCCTGGATAACTCCATTTCAGACTTTTTCTGTTGCACCGAAGTTTTATTTTTCTTAAAAATATTTAACATAGCCAGGCTCGGTGACTCAGCCTGTAATCCTGCACCTTGGGAGGCTGAGGTGAGTGAATTGCCTGAGCCCGCGGGTTCAAGACCCGCCTGGGCAACTTGGTGAGACCTCTTCTCTGCAATAAATCAAAAATTAACCGGGCGTGGTAGCGCGCGCCTGTAATTCCAGCTACTTGGAAGGCTGAGAATATATATATATATATATATATAACATATTTTGTAGTAATTTATTCACAATCTAGTATGCTGAATTTGGCCCACAAGTGGTTGTCTGCCGATGACTGGCCCAAATTTGGTAAGGTTTTGTTTTGTTTTTTACTTTTACTGTTGTTCCTGGTGACTTTTCTGTGTGTGTGTGTGTGTGTGTGTCTTTTGATAGTGAATTTACTGTTAGAATTTGTCCCATGGGAATCTTTACAATCAAAAGCTTTCTTCCTTTTTTTTTTTTTTTTGAGTTGGAGTCTCACTCTATCGCCCAGGCTGGAATGCAGTGGCAATCTCACAACCACTTCAGTGTTGACCTGCTGGGCTCCGGCTATCCTCCCGCCTCAGTCTTCCAAGTAGCCAGAACTATAGGCGTGTGCTATCATGTCTGGCTAATTTTTTGATTTATTGTAGAGGTGAGGTCTCACCAAGTGACCCAGGTGGGTCTTGAACACGCAGCCTCAGGCAATCCACTCGCCTCGGCCTGCCAAAGTGCTGTGATGACAGGCTGAACCACTGAGCCCAGCCAAAAACTTTCTTCCAAAGAACATTTACATTTATTTGCTTCCACGGGGCACTAGGGGAGCCGTCAACTGGAAAGTGCTTGAATTAAACATCTCTGCCCTGAATTTCTAGGACTGTTTAGATAGTAGAAATTGAGTCAAGACCAGGCTGGGACTGAATCATTGTTTCAAATTCTACAGAAGAATATTTTGTTAGTCCCTTCCCATTCAGAACTGTGATAGAAACTGATAGGTGTCTTTGTGCACACTGTTTTCCAGCAGGCAATTTTTTTTTCTAACCCATATTTCATAGATGTTCTCAACCTTTCAACATTCCAGCATAAGGTACGGATATCAGACTCCAATTTTCCACTCAGCATGTTACTAAGACCTAGTCTTCTACTTCTCTTGTGACTAAAAATTTCTAAAACTTCAAGTTTCTAGAATTCCTGGACAGACCTGGCATTGCAGTCATCTATTTTCTCCTTTGAATTTTGATGGTGGAGCAGAATTTCTCTGGTAGAAATTCTTCAGCCGATATCAGGATACGAAACCAAAGCAAGATGGTTCAGTAACTATACCAGCCTGACACTGATCATATCAGGGAGAGTTTCTGACCGTTCATTAGATTTTTAAAAATTGTAGCCCTGCCATGCCACACGAGGAAAATAACTTCTCTGACTGGTTAAAATATTCTTTTGTTCTTTGATGCCGCTGCTTACGGACATAGCTCTGCTCATCACCAGGGGCCATCTGTCTTCACTACCAACAGCCCAGGGATGGGTGCTGGTCTGGTCCTGAAAGAGTTGACAATGGAAACAGAGCAATAAGGCAGTTGTTGGTTCCTCATACACCGCACAGAATCAGAATTTTACCCTGCTTTCAGGCTGACATGCAGCTTTCATCTGAATACTGGGCTTTCCATGGCAAGCTATATTTCTTTTTGCTCCAATTCAAACTGTCCTCAAGATCATCTGTTTCCATAACAAAGTCCAATTCAGCTTTATAGACATATTTTTAAATCTGTTTTAGAAATACACAATTCTGAAGTCTAAATTTGCCATTTAGGTGAGTAGAAAACAGTCAGAAGAATAAGCGTGATCTGTCTCAGAAAAGTTATTAAAACAAAAATTGTGTGATGTAAAGTTGAATGCCAGCATGAGCTGCCCAGTTCTTTACCCCTTCGGTTTCATTATTCTATATTAAAAATAATCTTTTTCTTTGCACAAATACCATAGAAGTTATTCCCTAAGTGACTATGTGCTGATGGCTTGATGTATTTCTAAGCAATATTTTTTATTTTGTTTTTTCCAGGTAAGCCTCAGCTCTTAGAGCTTCCCAGGTAAGATAAAACAGGTAAATCTCCTTCCACAGGCAGTCCTCGAAATACCTATCAGTTCAGTGGCTCAGCCTGTAATCCCAGCACTTTGGGAGGCCCAGGCGTGTGGATTGCCTGAGTCTGCAATTTCAAGACCAATCCAGGCAACTTGGCAAGACCTCATCTCTACAATAAATTTAAAAAATTAGCTGGGCATGGCAGCATGTATCTGTAGTTCCAGCTACTTGGAAGGCTGAGGCGGAAGGATCACCGGAGCCCAGCAGGTCGACGCTGGTGTGGCCGTGGGCGATGGAGTGAGACTCCAACTCAAAACCAAAAAACACCTATCAGGTGATTTATGTGAAAGACCTATCAATATTCCATACTCCTCATGGGCTCCACACGCTTCCAATTTTGCAGCCTTTTCTCTTGAAGACCTTTTTAGACAAATTTGTATATGCTCACAAGACTTGCATTTTCACTAAGATAAAAAGCAAAGAATAGATATTCCTCCCACTCAGATTTCATAAAATGTAAGAAAAATGCAAAGTGGAGCTCCAGACATTTCTCTAAGGGCTTCCCCTTGACTTCCTTCAAGCCCTAGGCAGTTTTACTTTGACAGAACTTTTAAAGTTGCAGACATTTTAACTCAGATACTTGTTTCCAAGATCATACCTGGCAGAGGAACGTCTCCATCTGGATTCTATTCCTCATTCTTCTGGATTCCAGCTCTGCTGAGTATTTCTAGCTTCTGCTTTCTATAGGTCCCCCTTTCTCCTACTCCTCCACTGTTTGAGAATGTGTGCTTCTGGGAGGAAGATCAAGTCGGGCTTCTCTTTCCCGCATGTGTCCAGCGTGACTCGGGTTAATTTCACGCGAGTATCTTGGAGTCAGACACACTGCAGACCTCATCTGTAGGCTGTTTTCAAGCTTGTGATCTCTCAGCATCAACCCAAAGTGACCTTTCTTCTTGCTGTTAGCATTGCCGCAAACTCCAGGGGGTTACCTTTCCCTGGAAAGGTTTTGTACAGTTTCCCATGTTGAATGAATTAAATCAATTTCTTATGGTGTCAGATTAGTAAATCTATTTAGCATGATACTGAAATACTTTCCTTCCATTCACCTTTGCTATCCTGGAACAAGACAGATACCAGTGGGTTTCTCTTGGCTTGAAAGGTATGACACACTACATAATTTGTGAAACTCAACACAAGATAAAAATGTCAGACCCCTTGTTAAAAATATAGTAAGAAATTCAAGACAGTAGACAGGGCATGGCACTAAGTGCAGGACCCTTGTGACTTCACAGGTTTCATATGCATGAAGCCAGCTTTGTTGTGAGCAAGACTATTTTGACAAAGTGGCCTTCTCGAGAATAAAGTTTCCAGGAAACTGATCATAATCTCAGAAGACACGATCTTTAACACTATAAACTCAAATATTGAAACTCTGAAAGATCAAAATTCCTATATAAAATCTCAAAAATCCCAATTCTGAAAGATCAGAATTTAAAATATATAATTCTGAAAAATATAATTAATACAATTATTTTAAACATACTGTTCACATTTTAAAAGGAGAGTTATCTGATTAAAAAAATACTGCAAAATACTTGGTAGGGCACTTTACACAATAGTATAGGCAATGATAGTTTACATATTTTTGCAAGCATATTTTGCAAGCAACACTCAATCAAGTATACTAACAAAAGCCACCTCTCAGAATTTCAACATTCAGAATTTTAATATTTTGGGATTATAAGTTTTGTGGATTCTAGATGTTAGTGATTTTTAACTTTGGGGGAATTTCAACATTTGGACTATGTGTTTTGGACTATGATCCAAACCTGTTTCATGTGTTAGTTATTTTTTTAATACTAATAAAAAAATAATATGATATGATGATATAATATGATAATTCTGATTCATAACCTTTCCCAAAGCTTCACACAGGCAAATATAGTGGAGATCTTACTACAAATCATATACCTCATAGTCCACCATTACTGTCTCGGAAATCCCAAAAGATATACGAAAATTTAGAGCCATTCTGGAGCTGAACACCAGCCACACAAGTGCTCCCCATAAAAAAGCAAGATGTGGGTTCAATTCTATATTGAATTCTAGAGCAAAGACTAAGTCTGCTGGACCTTACTGTGTTAATACAAAAAATAAGGCCCAGATTACAGTCTCTGAATGCCATTGAATGTCTTTTGACACTGTTTTGATTTGCTTCACAAATCCTGAAGCAAAGTGGAACAGCTCCACCTACTCAAAGTTTCAAAAGTTATTTCAAATAATAACAATGATGCTCCAGGGGCTATTTTCTTTTAGCATGGTGCATGATGACATATCTTGCAACATGATTGAGAAAACCATTTGGTTATAGTAATATGACTAATTACTTAATCAGCATCTTCATAGATGTACAAAATTCTTAAGTCCAAATTTACCATTTACATAAGTAGAAGACAGTAACAAGGAATAAGTGTGATCCCATTTAGACAAGTTATTAAAACAAAATATGCACAATGGAATATTATGCAGCCATTAAGAAGGACAAAATTATGAACTTCACAGCAACTTGGATGGAATTAGAGTCTAAAATATTAAGTGGTCTTTTACAGAAATAAAGAACAGGCTACTATATGTTCTCACTCATAAGCGAACCTTGAACAATTCTCATAATACTATATGAAAGGGATTGGCAGTAGTGGGAAACTGCCAGGGAGGAAGGGCACACCTCATCAACAAGGGTACCTGCTTAATGAACATTTCTATACCTAACCCTGAATTGTATCCCACATCTTTAAAATAAAAAAGCTATTAACCCCCCCAAACCCCAAAATGTGTGATGTAAAGCTGAATGCCAATGTAAGCTATCCAGTTTTTCACTCCTTCAATCTCATTATCCTATACTAAAAAATAATCTTTTTCATTGCATCAATGTCATAGCATGTATTCCCTAAGTGATTATGTGCTGATGGGTTGATGCATTTCTAAGCAACATTTTTTTGTTTTTGTTTGTTTGTTTCCATGCAAACTTCAGCTCTTAGAGTTTTACAAATAAGAGAAAACAGGTAAGTCACCTTCCACAGGCAGTTCTGAAAACAATTCTCAGGGAGTTTTTAGCAAATAAGAGATTCTTTCTGCACATAAGTTATGTCAAATAGCAACCCCTGGCACCAATGACAATAGGGTGCCTTCATTTTCTCACATCTTCACATGTGAAAACCATCTGATGACAAAGTAACTTGCACACCCTTCCTTCTGGTTTGCTTCTCTCCCTTGATTTTAAACTCCACACAAAAGAAAGAAATCGAATACTCCCTTGACCCTTAGGCATTCTGCCCCCTAATTACTGATCTCTTCATTGTCCCTCCATCAACTGCATTCTCGACAGGAATAATACACAGAGATAAACAGATAGCACTAACCAACCAAACATAAACGAATGCAACTAAGACATGTAGTTTTTAAAGAATGAGGAAGGCATGAGAAAAACAAGTCTGCTAAATTGCCAATATCAGAATTTTATTTATTTTTTAGAAGTGCTCCTCATATCATTTGTTTTTTAGCTCTGCCACAAAAAAAATATTTTCATACACTTAATTAGAACCATGATATCGGTGCTAGAATTATGTGATTTCTAGGGGACATGTGGACATACTATATACTTTTAAAAATTCTAACCTTTATTACAAAATCTTTAAAAATATCTATTCATTTACTTTGGGGCACCTATTAGATACAAAGATGAACTTGGCAGCCTTCCTATCTTTAAGGAGTTTAATCCTAGTGAGAAGATAGACAAGAGCTTCAGTAGTTAATATACAAAATGTTAACTATTATGATTATCTAGGAACTCGAAATGACTATTCTTTGATGCTAGTTCAAAACTGTAAATAACTACAGAGGAGGTGTTCACCTTACCCTACCCGTGGCTGCCTCCTTTTGAAACTCACACACAAGAAAGTCAGAAAGTCCCTAAACTCGGTTGCTTCTGAGTGTCAGACAGTCCCTAAGCAACTCACTTCTTATAACCCTAGGGAAGACAGACTCTGCTTTTGTTCAGGGTGTATCCTAGGACACAGTTCTCCTCAAGTAATATATTCATCTTCTTTGTTTCAAAAATAATAATCTAAGAGAGGAGAGAGGTGTCTTGTCTCTAAACTAAGGTCTGTAAAGTTATATGAACACTCTGGAAAATAGACCCAAAAGGAGGACTGCTGACTCCACATAGGATGGGTGAGATAACAGTGAGACAGAAGAAAAGTAAGAAGTCAAACGATTCTTCAAAGAGAAAGATTTTGAACTGAGGCTTGAAGACAGAAATGAGCAAATTCAGTAAGCTGTAAATAGGTTTCTCAGGCAGAAGGAACAGATGAGTAAACTTAGGGAAGCCGCTGATTGTTAGTGCTTTTGAGAAACTACCCCCAATGTTTAATGGTTCAAAAAGACCACAGGTGGATATGTAATTGGAGATAAGGCAGGCAGTGTGTGCAGGTGCAAAACTCCGCTTGCGACTTTGGAAGGATAGGATTCCAGTAAAATATTTAACCTGAGGAGTAGTAAAATTAGTTTGACATTTTAGAAAAAAATAACCTCATAGTGTTAAAAATGGATTGAAAGCGCAGAGATCCTTAGTGAGAGGGGCTTGTTATTGCTGTAATTAATTTTGGATATCCTCCAGGAGAACCTATTTACATCGAAGATTACAAAAATAAGGCCCAGTGGCTTATTTTGAAGTCGATCATCTGAAGTCACAGAACTAGGATTGGAACTTTAAACCGTTACCTTCAATTTCTGTTTAAAAATCAAGACAAAATCCATAGTCTTATTCTGTTTGACTACCACCGAATCCCCGCTCAAGAAAAAATCTCCAGGCATGGAGTAGGAGGTGCTCATCTTTGCCCCTGGAAACACACTTTCACTTCTGTTTCTTAACTCTCCTGTTATAAAGAGGAAATGCGAATAAGAACTCCCATGTTGATATTTCCTGGCTCTTCTGTGTACCTTCTAAGCCAAAGAAAATGCTAAGATTCTATCTCAAACCTCAGTAGTTTGTAATTTTTGTTTGTTTGGGACAGACACAGTGCCGGGCTGAGATAACAAAGGTCTGGATGGCAAGTGATATGCCAGTAGTAAGATTTTTGGAAACTTAACCAAGTATCATTCAACATGTTCGATCAAACTAAAATACATTTCACTATATTTGAAGGAAATTTTTAAAGCATTTAATTCAAGTTCCTCTTTCTAAAGTTTAAGATGTTCGCCCAAGATTATACAGCCGGAAATGAGAGGAAGAGGTATGGGACTTTGAGTGTCTCCAATTATCCCAAGATGCCCAAAAACTTTCAGCTGAAAACAAATTGAAAGATAATTGTATTTATCTGAGGACTGGTGGTTGTTTTCTCCTCTTAACTCTCCTATTAAAACATATTTTTGTTTTAAATTTAAGAATACCTTACAAAGAATGAAACACATGTGTTTACTTCTATTAGTTTTGACTGTTGTGTATACCTATATAAGCACGCTTAAAATAAGACATAGAATATTTTCACCACCCCAGGAAAATTCCTCTGGTCTTTTTCCAATCGGTCCCATCATCCAGGCAAACACTTCCTGACTTCTGTGATTATAAATTACTTTTGCTTGGCATCGAGCTTTATAGAAATGGGACAATAGTCTGCTTCCTATATGTCTGACTTCTTTTGCTTAATATTTTTGAAATGCATCCATGTTGATGCACATACAGAGTCTGACGATTAAGTTCATGAACTCATCCTAGAAAAAGTGCTACATACCTCATTGCTGAATATCACCATGGTCACCTTCAAAGTGCTTCCCTTGGGAAGCTATGCACGAACGCCAGTGCCTAGCCCACCCATCAAAACAAAATTTTGGAACTCTTTTTCTGAAATGACCATAAGAGCAGTCATCACGAGAATGCTGGAGTTTGAATTAGAGCAACAAACAAACATTACATTTCTTATTAAACTCGGCAAAAGTGCAAGTGAAATCAGGGACATGATAGTCCAAGTTTAGGGGGATAATGCCATGAAGAAAACAGCAGTATAGAAATGCAGTGACTGTTTTTCTGAGGGGACAGAAAGAGTCACCGATGGAGAGAGGGCAGGATGACCAGTAATGAGAACTGACAAAAACATTGTAAACATTTGTTGAACTGTGTATCAAAATCATCAACTGACTGTGAAAAGCATACCAGACCAAATAAACATGGATAGAGAAACAGTTAGAAAAATCTTAACTGAAAATCTTGGCATGAGAAAACTGTGTCCAAAAATGGTCCTGAAGGAGCTCTGGCATCATGACAAAGCACCAGCTAACACAAACTGCCTGTGAGGGAATCCTTAGCTAGTAAACAAATAACTATATTGGAACACCTTCCTTACTCACCTGATCCAGCCCCCAGTGACTGTTTTCTTTACCCAGAGACAAAGAAAACATTGAAAGGAAGATGTTTGGAAGACAGTCAGGACATCAAGGGTAATATGATGACAGCTCTGATGACCTTTCCAAAAAAAGAGTTCCAAAATTGTTTTGACGATTGGACTAGGCATTGGCATCGGTGCATAGCTTCCCAAGGGGAATATTTTGAAGGTGACTTTAGTGATATTCAGCAATGAGGTATGGAGCACTTTTTCTAGGAAGAGTTTGCGAACTTAAAACATTCAACAATTAATGAACATTTGAATCATTTTCATTCTTTGTTTTATTATTGTGAATAAAGGTGCTCTGAACATTCTTGTATCAGTCTTTTTGAGGATATGTGTTCAGTATTCTTGGGTAAATGCCTGGGAGAAGAATTGCTTGATTATAGAGTAGATGAATAATTTACTTATATAAGGAACTATGATACAGTTTGTCAAAACGACTGTATGATTTTATATTAACACAAACAAAAACAATGTGTCATATTTTTGGTCACACTGCATCCTTGCCAATATTGGTGTTGTCAATCTCATTAATTTAGGCATTCTAATACATGAATAGTGGTATTTCACTGTAGATTCATTTTTGTACTTCACTGAGAACCAGTGATATTATGTACTTATTGGCCATTTTTATATCTCTTGCTAAATGTCTCTAAAAGTCATTTGCCTATTTTTATATTGAGTTATTTGCTTTTCTCTTTTCAATATATAAGTAGAAGTGCTTTGTATATTCTGAACATAAGTGATTTTTTTCAGTAGTTACTGTTAAAATATCCCCCCTGAAGTGTGACATACCTTCTGGCTTTTGTAATAAATGTCTTAAGATGAACAGGAACTTTTAACTTTGATGAAGTAAAATTTATTAATTATTTATTTTTGGTTGGTGCTTTCTGTGTTTCCTCTAAGAAATATTTGTCTACCTCAAGACCACAAATGTATTTCGCAATTTTTTTCTGTACTTTTGTTTTTTTTTTTGAGTCAGAATCTTACTATGCCTCCCATGCTGGAGTGCAGTGGCACAATCACAGCTACCTCAACCTTGACCTGGGCTCAGGTCATTCTTCGGCCTCAACCTTCTAAGTAGCTGAAACTACAGGTGAATGTCACCATGCTTGGCCATTTTTTTTTTTTAATTGTAGAGACGATATCTTGCCAAGTTGCCCAGACTGATCTCAAACTCCTGATCTTGGGCAAATCTTTCTCCTCTGCCTCCCAAAGTGCTGGGATTACAGGCTTGAGCCACCATACCTGGCCCTCAATTTTTTTTAGAGATGTTATAGTTTTAGTTTTTATGAGAAACTGACAAATATTTTCCACTGTGGCTGTAACATTTTGTATGTCTACCAGCAAAGCAAAGTATGTAATCTACCTCAAAATAACTTTTGCTGGTGGAACAAAAAAAAGTGGAGATTCATTTATCCCCCCATATTGATATACCACTGCTCTAGCATAATTTTTTAAATAATTTTCTTTTCACATTAAATTGCCTGTCACCTTTGTCAAATTAATATGCATGTGTGGGTCTATTTTGGGACTCTTATTCTGTTCAATGATGTATTGGTCAATTTTATGCAGATACCTTACTGTGCTAATTACTGTGACTTTATACAATGTTTTCAAATTAGGTATTGTCAGTTCTTCCATTTTTGTTTTTATTCTTTATGATATTTCTTCTTTTCAAGATCTTGTGCTTTTTCAAATAAATTTTTGTGTAAGCCTATCAATTTCTAGAAAAAAAGTCTTGGAATTCTGATTGGGTTTATATGGAATATATTCACCAGTCTGAAAAACATTGACATCTTAAACTTATTGAGTGACTCAATCTATGAAAATGCATTTTCATTTACATAGAACATTAATTTATTTCAGCAATGTGTCCAATTTTAAATTTATATATTTGTATATATTTCATTAAATTTGTACTTATTTTATACATTCTGATGTAATTGTAAACAAAATAACTTTTAAAATTTTACTCTCCAATGGTTTGCTGTTTACATATATAAATACAGTTCACTATTTTCTTGTATTATGCACTTATGTTAAATTTACTGACTGATTTTCATATTTATGCTGTATGTATGTTAGAATGTTCAAAATAAAAAGTTATGTCATCTTCAAAAATATTTTTTATTTCTAGTTCTTATAACTTTTATTTCTTTTTGTCTCATTGCAATAACTGAGACTTCCAGTACAATGACAAATAAAAGTACTTAGATTGACACCTTGCATTTTTTCTAGGCTTAGAAGGAAAGTGTACAACATATCATCATTAAAGAAGATGTTAATGGAGGTTTTAGTAGACATCCTTTTTCAGACTGAAAAGATTTTCTTTTAATCATAGTTTCTTATTATTAAAAAAATTTTTATTTTAAAGACGTGGGGTACAATTCAGGGTTAGATATACAAATGTTCATTATGGAGGTACCCTTGTTGATAAGGTGAATAATATTTTTAAAATCATGAATAATTGTTTTTTTTTTCACATTTTAAAATTATCGTGTATATGTTTTTCTTTATTATTTCAAAGACATAAATTGCATCACTTTTTGTTTGCTTGTTTATTTTTTTCTACTTTTAGATGAAGTTTTGCTATGTTGCCCAGGATGGTCTCAAACTTTTAGTCTGCAACAATCCAACCACCTCAATCTCGCAAATAGCTAAGATTGCAGGGCATGTGCCCCCATGCCCAGACTGCTTGTTTTTCTTGTTGTTGTTGATGTTTGTTTGTTTTTATTGTTGTTGCTGTGCTTGTTTATTTTCATTAAACCATGCTTATCATTCTGCAATAAACCTCACTTGGTCATCTCTTTATATTTCTACATTTCATATTCCAATATTTTGTTAGGCCTTTTAGTGTCTATATTCATAAAAGATGTTTTTCTATAATTTCTTTTTCTTATAGTGTCCTTGTCATGTTTACTTATCAATGTTATTCTAGATTCATAAAAGAAATTGGGATTTGTTCATTTCCCTCTATTTTCTAAAAAAAAGTATAAAAAGTGGACTATTTCTTCCAATAAAATTTTGACATAATTTATAAGTATCATGGTTTGATATTTCTTTTGTGAAAAGAATTTTTATTATTAGCTCAATTTTTAAAATATATATATAGCTACTCAGATGTTCTATTTATTCAATTTTGATAAAATGTGTTTTTCTAGGTACTATCCACTTCATCCAAATTGTTAAACTTAATTGCAGAAAAGATTTTATACTATTTCTCATTTTGTCCCTTTATTTTTTTTGTAGAATCTGTTATGATAGTTCCTCTCACATTTGTGATATAGATCTTTTTCCTCTCTATCCTTTTTTTTTTTTTTTCCTGCTGAGTCTTGTCTATGGTTATTCAATTTTGTTAAACTTTTCAAAGTACCACATTTTCTATTCTTTCATATTTTTTCCAAAACTTGATGTGGTCAGTCTTTTTAATTTTAACCATATTACTGGGAATAATGACTAGTTATAGTGAGCATCTTTTCAAGTGTTTTTTTATAATCTATTTTTTTAATGAAATGTTTAAATCCTTTGTCTTTTTAAACCAGGTATTGTTAAGTTGCAAGTGTTATTTATATATCCTAGATAGAAGGGATCTTACCTTTTTTTGAGATCAAAAGGTTTAAGGATCACATAAATCTAGCTGTTGAGCCCAGCTTTCCTGACAGAGAATAAGGCAGAGAGAAAAACAGTGTTATAATATAAAAAGTTCTTTATAAGTATGTATAAATACTCAGACCCAGTAATTCTTAAGACTATACTAGTTTCTTCAGTTAAGTAAAACAATTTGAGGTTTTTTGTTTGTTTTGCCTAATTTAGTGTAAGTTTGGTTTCCATTTGCTGACCAAAAGTATTAAAATAACAGCTTTTCTTCTCTGTGCACGTGGTAGATAAGGCCTACTGCAGCTTAGACAACCTCCCAATCCAATTCAAAGGTTCCACAGGAACTCATTAGAGGTTCTAAATCAGTGACAACATCTGAGGACAGGGAATCTGATTTATTGGATCAAGTGACTAGAGCAGGTATATGGTTCATATGACTGACCGCTCAAGCAGCATGGGTTGTAAGATAAGACATCCAGAAGAGGATGTGAGTTTCCACAGCATGAGTTGAAGAGATAAGGAGAAAAAATAGTCACCTCTTTACACTAGACGTTGACAAGTATGGTTTTATAGTAAGATAACCTCAGTTGCATAAGACAGTCAGGGTAAGAAAGATGAGAGAAATAAAGAATTAAAGGTTGAGTAAATACATTGACTATAGACAGTTTTGGAAGAATCTGTCTTAACAAAGAATCATAAACATGGAGGCATGAGTGGACAAAATCATGTAAGCATCCTGAATTTAAAGGTGGCTTTATCTAGAATGTCTGCACTTAATCCTTGACTATGCATCTGAGTATAGTTGTGTCTTTGCCCTGGGGGAGCCTTCATTAGCTTTGGGCACTTAAAATCAGTTGTTGGTTGGCTGGTGAGAGCACCTTACCTGGAGGCACTTGCATCTGAAAAACTCTCCCGAACCCAGGAAAGCAGCTTATACCTGCCATTCCTTATCTGCACACACCAGGGAGACTGCTTAAAGCTAGAGGAGAAGGCTAGTGAGCCTTGCCAAGCTTAAAGATTCAAGCCACATCCTGTATTTTGGCCTACTGGGGCCCTATTTTTAGATTTTCAGCTCAAATTTTGTCTTCTTACCTTTTATCTTAAAGTTCGATCTGAGCTCTCCAGCCTGGGTGGTCTAATGATGGCTCAACTCATAATTTTCTGACTGTTTCATCTTTTGGATATCCACCTCTGACCCATACCGGGTCCACATTCAGCTTGACTCTCAGGGCTCAGGTACCAATGCATTTGCTTGTTCTAAACTTTGGTGATACCCTAGTGTTTAACCTCATGCCCTAACTCTGATCTTAGCTCTGTCTTCAGATTCATGGCTGCCATATGCTCCTGTCTTGGGAAAGGAACTCCTAGCATTATCTTTCACTTCCTTTAAAATTGCACTATTCATCTTACTTTAATTGTTCAGTATAGGTTCCACATTTTTGCAGGGCATAAGCCATCCACGATATGGTGTGGCCAGAGATGCTCATCATTCTTCTGTCTCACCAAAGACACATCAACTGGCTACAAGTGCTAGAAGAAACTCAGGGTGACTCAGTCATAAGCAAACGTTACTAAGGACCAATGACTGGGCCAATGACTGTGAACCCCCTTAAAGGAAATAATCAATATTGCAATAGCCGACATTTATTGAACACTTCCTACATACCAGGCATTTGGGAAGTACTTCAATTGTGCTGTTTATATTATCCTTTCAATAAGTATTTATTATTATTATTGCTCCCAAATTATATATTGTTTAGTTTACATTATCTGTCCAAAAACCATATATAGGACTTATTATTATTATTATTCCCACATTATGCATAAAGATGCTAAGCCACCAAAAGGCAGGTGGTCTTCTTAGATTATTCAGCTAGGAAGTAACCAAGTCAAGATTTTAACTCCAATTTCAATGCTACAGCTTATTCTTCTAAGTGGGGAAAAGGTCCGTGTATAAGTAAAACACAATAATAAAGGCAAACAAAACTCATGTGTTCATATATTACTAAAGGAATATAAGAAAGTTCAATACATTGCTTGATTGGAGAAAGGGTTAACAATGGGTGTTAACTTTATAGGGGAAAAGAAGATGATTGAGTTAGGCATCGAAGGAGAAGGAAAATTTGAACGAGAGGATGGCAATGTTATTCCAGACAGAGGGAACAGACTGAACAGGATTAGGAAAGACCATGTGAAGGTATGGCAGAGAGGCAATAAGTTTTTTTTATTCTCCACTAATAAATCTATAATGAATCTTTGGACAGGTTTTCCAATAAACAACTATCATGATACTATAAGAAAGCAATTGACAGTAGTGGGAAACTGCCAGGGAGGATGGAGGTGGGAGGGTACCTGCATAATGAACATTTATATACCTAACCCTAAATTGTACCCCACATATTTAAAATAAAAAATTTTAAAAAAGAAAAGAAACCTTCTCATAATAGCCAGGGAAGGCAAAAATTTTATGTAGAAGAAACAGAGACAAAGATGGGGCTACCTTATACCTGGGTCTTGGTACCAGCATAAGTTGCCTACCACAAATCTAAACTACTTTCTATGGAAAAAAATGATATCAGATAACTAATTGTATTTTGTTAAACTTGTTTTTAGACGCCTTCGCCAATGAGACAGGAGATTCCACAGACTACTTGCTGCAAGCCTTAGAATTGTTTCAATGCTCCCTGCTGCCTCTGTTAAAACTAAGATTCTCAAATCTCTTCCCATCACCTGCCTTTCAATTTCCATGACCTCATGGCATTTTCGGGATCTTCTTCCATCATTCTCTAACTTTTCAGCCTATTCTTGTGCAAAGCCACACAGAGAAAGGCCATGCTATCCATTTCTGGGAAATGGCCTATCTTGGTTCCATTTCTCTAAATGGCCTATTTTAGCAAATTACTATCTGGGTTCTCTGAGATGATGGCTGTGATCTCTTCTACCCAGCAAATTGCATCAGCTATTCTGCACCATTGGCGCACTTCTGGGTCTTGGCCCTGTCAGGCAATCCTAGTGCTGGCTGATCTGAGGCTAGTGATTCTTTTGTGTCTCACTGGAGCTGTGGCACACAGTAGCTACTGTTAGTCAGTGGTTTTGACTCAAAAAAATTATCTCTTTTCCTTGCTCTGAAACTGTCCATTGCACTAAATTATCTACTATGGAAGGTTTCTGATCTTGCCTTTCACCTCTCTTTAAGGCCTGGTTTAGTGTTTTGCCACTTCTGGGCTTGCAAGAGTAATTCACGGGATTGCTACTTTTTGTTAATAGAATAAGAAAATCAAAAATCAAACTCCAGACCACCTAAGGCTAAATTGTTCTTGTAAACATTGCAGTTTCTTAGCCACAGCAGTTAACAACTCTTCATAGAAGAATTTTCCCAACCCAAAGAGTACAAAACCAATAAAGACCATGAGCTGAAAGACAAATCAATTATTGATATCCAACTTATAGCAAGTAGTTTTACATAACTACTGATTAAGGTACAGATTCAGAACATACAACACAGTGTATTTATTTCATATTTTCCTAATCTTGATCATCTTTTTCTTCCTTAACCATGTTTTCAAAATCATATTTTAAGTTTTACTAGTCAACCTTCCATATCCACAGATTCCCCATCAAGGAGTCAATCAACCACAGATTAAAATATTTGGAGGAAAAAAGCAATATGACAAAAAAATTAAAACAATATAGTATAATAGCTATTTACAAAACATTTACATTGTATTATATATTTTAAGCAATCTAGAGATGATTTAAAATCTACAGAAGCATGGACTTTGGTTACATGCAAGTAGTGTACAGCATGTACACAGCACTGCACATAAGGAACTTGAGCATTCAAGGGTTTTGGTAAGCTACAGGGGTCTTAGAACAAATGCCCCACCGATACTGAGGGACATCTATATTCCTGAATATTATTTTCCATAGTATGTCCCCTGCATATATTTTATTTTACAATGCTCCCAAAACTTTCATGAAAAGGCAATATTCCAGGCTATGAGTTCCTTATGCCACAGAATCCATATATTAGAGACAAGTAGAATTTCACTCTGCAAACAGTTTCATCTTTGGGTTTCCAGAGATCTCTTCATTGGAGTCATTAATGATGTCTTTTGTCTTCATAGAAACATTCTGGTTGTTCTCTCTTCTCTGTACCTTCACACCAATCAAGTTAGTGGGAGATAAGAAGCTGTTATTAATAGTGCCCCAAAGGTTTCACACCATGACAAATGCTATTTTGTACCATCTCCATTCTCAAAATGCAATAGATGCAGGGGGCAAAGCTAATGATTCAATGATCACACAGCTAATGAAAGATAGAACTTGGAGTTATGAAGTCTAACATTTTGACCTCTGGTCTAAAGTCGTTTCCCACCGGAAAGAAAAGAAACAATGAATATTAAGACTCAAGAGGAAGACGTTGAGCTCAGAGTTAGAGAAAAGCTCACAGAAGTTTATTGTAGAACTATCACTATATCACTAGCTCTTATATCTACTTCCCATGTCTTCAAAAATATATTTTACCTGGATTCTCAAGTTATTCACATATTTTTAAATGTATTTGCATTAAGGAACTTGACTTTTATCATATATTGACAGAATTCAAAGATTTAGGGGTAACAAATAAATACAGTAATTAAAATATAATTAAAAATAAAACAAGCCGGGCTCGGTGTTTCAGCCTGTCACTCCAGCACTTTGGGAGGCCGAGGCGGATGGATTGACTGAACCCACGGGTTTGAGACCAGCCCAGGCAACTTGGTGAGAACTCGTCTCTACAATAACTAAAAACAAAAAAATTAACTAGGTATGGTGGTACGCACCTGTAATTCCGGCTACTTGGAAAGCTGAGGCAGAAGGATTGCCAGAGCCCAGTATGTCGAAGCTGGAGTGGCCTTGAATGTGCCACTGCACTCCAGCCTGGGCGACAAAGTGAGACTCCAACTCAAAAAAAAAAAAAAGATATAATAAAAAATAAAACAATCACATCTATAAATTTTGGCTTTATTAGGACAAAAGGAAAATATTGCCCCAAATCTAAAGATTTTGGTTATTTCCAAAAGGTTCATCTTAGTATTAAGTTTTACTTGTCTCCTGTATTTTCCTTTTCCCCATTTCTCTACCAATCCTCATCCCCCATCCCTTTCTTGTTGATTAGTCTTGATGATAAATGGAAGTGAAAGTAAGAGTTACATTACATCAGCTTTCTGGGAAGAATTTCCTTCATGTACGTCTCTGCCTACACCCTGAACCTGAGTTGCTGTAATTTTGCATTTTTTATATAAAAGAACTTTAGGACCCTGGACTAAGAAAACCGTGGCTGTGTTCAAAGATGACAAAATAAAACTCATGATCACCACCCACTCAGTTTAACTCATAACCTTAAAGACAACAACAACAGCCACAAGGAAACACTTTTGTTTTGGAAATAATTATAGATTCACAGGAGTTTGCAAAGAAACATGCAAGGGAGTCTCATGCACTCCTCCCTCAGCCCCATCCAGATGACAACATCTCATAGAACCAGAGGACAATATTGCTTTGTCCACCTAACCTATGAATGGAATCTCCCCAAAAGTCACAGCAGGGAGTGACCCAAACCACCCCAAGATGGGGCCAGTAGGGATTCCAAAGAAGGAAGCACTGAATGCCAGGATGACGTGTCCAAGCACTGATCAGGGAGCAGACTTGCAGAGAGCTGCACCAACCCTCACAAGAAACAGCGAGAGTAAAGGGGTCTTCTACCTAGGTGTATCCTCAGAGAAAGGTCAGGCAATGGAGTTTTATGAGGATCTAAGAAATTTGGCTCAGGGCCGGGGCCAGTTTCTTTTAGTGTTTTGGGAAACATCAGTGAATGTTCAAGGTCCCAGTTGAGGTTCAAGCTTGCTGGGAAAAGCCTGCAGCTGGTAGGTCACACAGCTGTCAAGGCTCTCTGATTGTCTGTCAGGACACAGAAATAAAGGGAATTGGGAAGAAATGTGGGGACCCTACAAATATCAAAACTAATTGACATCAATGCAGTCCGAAGAACAGGTTCAGATTTCACTGACTGTATGTCGAATATTGGTTTTGTGTAACCACCAGAACAATCGAGTTACTCAGTTCTACTATCACCACAAGATTTTCCTGTGTTACCACCTTTTTCCTTCCCCATCCCTAGCCTCTAGCAACCACAACTTTGCTCTCCATATTTATTATTAAGTTAGTTCATATATGTTATATATGTGGACTCATAGAGCCGTGTATCCATTTGAGATTAACTCTCTTCGCTCAACATGATTTTCTTGAGGTAAAAGTTGTCTAATAGATCAGTGGTTCATTACTTTATTACTGCTGAGCAGTATTCCATGGGATGGATGCCTCACAGTATTTTTAACCACTTACCTTAAAAAGCAGTGGTCCCCAAACTTTTTTTGGCCTCAGGAACCAGTTTCGTGGAAGATAAGTTTTCTACAGATTGGGTGGGGGACAGGGAGCGGTTTTGAAATAACTCAAGTGCATAATATTTATTGTGCATTTTATTTCTACTATTATTACATTGTAATATTTAATGAAATAATATTAAAGGTGGGCCCCTTGTAGTACACTTGGAATTTGTTCCTCCAGATCAAATGATTAACTAAAGTTTTCATCTGGAAATTTTGAGAAGATTGTGTCATGATTAGTGGAAGAAACATCTCAAGTTGTGAAAAGCAGGTGAATGGTTCTTCTACTGTGACAACACACCTGCTCACACTTTCAGCAGTTTTTGACCAAAAACAGAATTACCCCAGTGCCCCACCCTCCTTATTCACTCAATCTTGATCCAAACAATTTCTTTTTTTGTTTCCCCAGATGAAAAAAGTCCTCAAAGGGAAACATTTTGCCAATGTAAAAGAAGTGAAACACAAAAGTTTCACTTTCAAAATTAACAAGTTTAATAACTCTTGAGCCATGGCAAAAGCATCTCAATAGGTATTTTGCATCAAACAGAGAGTATGCTGAAGATGAACTGAAGTTTAAATATGTAATAATAAATATAAAACTTTTATGAATAAATTACTTTGGGGTGGCTCCTCCCTTATATTTTCAGTCTCAATTTGCTAAGATCTTGTTTCAGATTTTGACATCTAAGTTCTTGTGAGGTGTTGGTTTGTAGTTTTCTTTTTTGTGTGCTATTTTTATCTAGTTTGGGTGTCATTATAACATGTAATCCTCATCTTCTATTTTTTGGAAGTGACTATACAAAATTGGTTTTAATTTTTCTTTAAAATTGGTAATATCCACCATTGAAGTAAGATAGATCAAAATATGATAGAAAATTTCATATTACTAATTCAATTCTTTTAATATTTATAAGATTATTCAAATGATCTTTCATCCAGGCGGAGTTTTGATAGCTTATGTTTTCAAGGAACTGTTCCATTTTTTTCCTAAGGTGTCAAACTTATAAGTTTATGGTTGTTTATAGTATTCTCTTGTTATCCTTTTAGTGACTGTTAGATCTGTAGTGACGTCTCTAGTTCATTCTTGTTGCTGGTGATTTTTTCATCAGGCTAGATATTTTTCAGTTTTACTTTTTTGCAGAACCAATATTTTGTTTTATTAATTTTCTCTGTTGGTTTCCTATACTCAATTTCACTGATTTATAGTCCTATATTGATTTTCTCTTTCTTCTAGTTGCTTTGGTTTTCTTTTGCTCTTCCTTTCATTTTCTTTAGGTAGAAACTTCTTAGATTATAAGTTTGCTATCTCTATCTTTTCCTAATGTAAAAATTTAGTAATATAAAATTTCCTGTGATACACTTTTCTTGTATTCCACAGATTTTAATATATTGCACTTTTATCTTTATTCATTTATATGTATTTAATTTTTTTCTGAGACTTTCTCTCTCAGAATGTCACCATGTGTTAATTTCTAAGTTCTTTAGAATTTTTTTTGTCTTTCTGTTGTTAAATTCTAGTTTGATTTCATCATGATGAAAAAATGCACATTGTATGATTTCAATTATTTTAAAATATTTAAGATTTGTTTTATGGTCCAGGACATGCTCTATCTTGGTGGATATTCCATGAGTGCTTGATAAGAGTGTGTATTTTATTGTTGTTGAGTAGAGTGTTCTATAAATGTCAGTTTGGTCCTGTTGCATTGATTGTGTTGTCCAACTCTTCTAAATCC
The DNA here is from genome assembly GCF_000164805.1 of Carlito syrichta. Lineage (NCBI taxonomy): Eukaryota > Metazoa > Chordata > Mammalia > Primates > Tarsiidae > Carlito > Carlito syrichta. The sequence goes on along the minus strand of NW_007247791.1, from coordinate 149,302 downwards.
TGGCTGAATGTTTGTCTAACAGTTCTATTAATTGCTGAGAGTGGGATGTTGGAGTTTTCAACTGTAATTGTAGATTTTTTTTTATTTTTCTTTTACCTTTATGTATTTTTAGGCTCTTTTTTTTAGTGTGTACACATTTAGGATTGATATATCATTTTGGTGTATTGATTCTTCTATTATTATATTATGTCTTTCTTTTTTCACTAGTAATTTTTCTTGTTTTGAAACTTATTTTACTGAATATTCATATTTCTCTAGTATTTTCATCATGTATCTCTTTCTGGCCTTTTATTTTCAGTCTATTTGTCATTTGAACAGTAGAATGTTAGGTCATGTTTTCTAAAGAACTCTACCCTTGTCTTTTATTGGTGTGTAATTATATTGTACATATTTATAGGGTAAATATGATATTTTAATACGTAAAAAATATGTTCCATGATGATCAAGTCAAAATATTTAGAAAGCCCATCACCTCATGCATTTATTATTTCTTACATGGTAAGAACCTTCAGAAAATTCCCTTTCAATTCTTTTGTAATAGACAAAGCCTTACTGTTAACCATCATCTCCCTACTGTGCAATAGAATATCAAAAATAATTATTGATGTGTCAGGACTTGTCTCTACCATTTTATTATTTGGTTTTTATTCCCTCTGTTTTTCATTTCCTGGTTTCTTTTCTTTTGTCTTCCTGTGCATTACTTATGCATATTTATGGTTCCACTTTCATTTATTGATACTCTTTTTTATGCTATTAATGTATACATTTTTTTAGTGCTGGGCCTAGGTATCACCATATACTTACATAGCTTATCACAGCAGAGTAATTTTGACTTTTTACTACCTTTCTTCCATTGAAGTACTTATATCTTTCCTGATTTGTAAGCATAAATTGTCTTAAGAATTTGTTCAACATATATTGAGCACCCATATCTTTTGTACTTACCATTAAATTGACTAGAGAAAATCATGAATAATTTATACTTTATAATTAATAATATAATTCATAACTTATAAATTAAATATGTAGTCTATTGCATTTAGTTTAATTTCCTTTCTTTCTGAAGGTAGCAGTTTTCTTCTATTGTTATTTTCTTTCTGTTTGGAGAATTTCCTCTAGCCATTCTCTAAGAATAGATGTAATAATAACACATTCTTTGAGTCTCCCTTCATCTGAGATTGTCATTATTTTCTCTTCTCTGCTAAAGGTATATAGCTTTGCTGTATTCAAAATCAACATTTCTCTTCTTTCAGCATTTGCAAAAGTTTGTGTCACTTTCTTCGGCCCAAATTTTCAGACGAGAAATCTGTTATTATCTTAATTTATTCTCCTTTATAATTTATTGTTTCTATAATGCATTTCATGTTTCTGGTTGTTTGACATATTGTTATTTTTGTCTTTAACTTTTAGAAATTTTGTTATTATGTACCTTAACTTGGATTTCCTTGGATCTATTTTATCTGGAGTTTGTTTAGCTTTGATTCCTAAAGCTTAATCTTCAGCAAGATTGGGAAAGTTTTCAATTAATATATCTTTGATATCAATTAATATATCTTCATCTTTTTTCTTTTCTTCTGATACTCATATTATAAATGTGAACACACTTGTCTCACATATGCTAAGGCTATGTTTATTATTTTAGTCTATTTCATGCTTTATTTATATTGAGAAAAGTCTTGATCTTTCTTCAAGGTCACTGATTTTAACATTATTATCTTCTTTACAGCACTATTGGAAAAATTCAGCAAGTATATTTTTTTAACTTTGTTTACTGTATTTATCAGTTTGTAACTTTTGTAATTTGAGGTTGTGTCATGGCTTCTATTTCTTTGCTGGTATGTTTCATTTTTATCATGTTTTCCAAGAGAATGTGTGGTTAGTTTTGAAGTGTTTTTATGAGAGTTTCTTTTGTCAGGCAATCCAACATCTAATTTAATTCAATATTGGCATCTATTGATTGTCTTTTCTCATTCAGATTATGTTTTTTTCTGGTTTTTGGTACAGCATTCGATTTTCTATTTTATCATGGGCATTTTGATTACTAAATTAGGAAACTCTTAATCCTACTTAAATCTTGCATGTTAGTTGTCAGCTGCCCCATTTATGTTTAATGGATGAATTTTGGCTTACTTCTATAGATTTTGGTTTCAATGACAGTTTAGTTTTTAGAGTCCTTTCAGTGCTGTTTTGATCTGCCTCATTTTTCTGGGGCTGCTGGGGCTCCTGTGTGATCCCTGTTCCAGCTATCTACTGACTCAGGAACATGTCCCTTGGCCACCTAGTGTTGCTGATCATGAGTCTGCTTGTTTTATTGCGTGGAAGGCAGGGGAGTGTGGGGCTCTGGGGATGCTGCCCCTGCTGGAATACCAGTCTACCTGCTGGCGTCCCAGTTGTGAAGTGGAGGTTGGATGACCCAGTGTGTTGCTGAGTTCACTGGATCAAACTGCCCCCAGGACAAGGCTGTAATGTGGGGACTGAGATGACTATTCACAAACTTGCACAAGCATAAAAACGGGTTATATATGCCGGGCTCGGTGGCTCAGCCTGTAATCCCGTGCCTTTGGGAGGCTGTGGTGAGTGGATTGCTTGAGCCGGCGGGTTTGAGACCTGCCTGGGCAGCGAGACCTCATCTCTACAATAAATCAAAAAATCAGCTGAGTGTGGTAGCGCATGCCCGTAATTCTGGCTACTTGGAAGGCTGAGGCGGAAGGATCGTCGGAGCCCAGCTGGTTGAGGCTGCGGTGGCCGGGAGCGGCCACTTCACTCCAGTCTGGGCAACAGAGTGAGACTCCAACTCAAAAAAAAAACAAAACAGCAACAACAAAAAAAACGGGGTATAAGAACAGCAGAAACCATTAGTGTGGTTCCTTAAAAAGTAGCATAAGCATCACCTGGAAACTTGTTGGAAGTGCAAATGCCCCATTCTTTTTTAGACTTACTCATCAGAAACTCCGAGATGGGGCCCCAGAAAAAAGCAATTTAATAGGCTTTCCAGGTGCTTTTGATGCATATAAAGTTTGAGAACCATTGGCATAAACAATGTCTACATTTAAGCAACTGTGCCCTCTCAATTTCTACCTACTGCTTCCAGTTGGTCTTAAAACTAGAACAAGAATCTGGCGAGTGCTAGAGACTCAAAAAAAAAATGACTCATACATATTTGCTCCATGTACACTCTTTACCACCCAAGTTGGGACAACCATGTTAGCAGTCTGAAACAATTCAACTACCACATACAACCATAATTTTCCCACTTAAGTCACTTTAAAAGTCCTATGCATTATTTTTTTTTTGCTATTTACCTGTGCTTATTCAGTCTAAATAATTTTAATTTTTTTTTGACTTTTTGAGAAGTAGAATGGTATTGGTTAAGAATATCTTGTCCAGAGCTAAACAGTCTGAGTTCAAAAGCAGTCTTCATCACGCCATTTGTGACACTGTGTAGTTTCAGTTATATTAACACTGAGTAAGAACTAAGTGAAAAGATACATATAAAAAAACAGAACAGCACTCCATACATAACAGCTATTATTTCACTGACGAATATCAAGCATATACCCCAGTAATATATGTGCTTTAAGTTGCTTTTCTAGTAATGTAAGCAGATATATGTGATTTTAACACTAACTCTATCATAAATTTCATCTTTTCCATTTTTCAAATAAGGATGTTAGTTTGAATTATGGGAGTATATTTTGGGGCACAGGTAAGCTTTGTGGCATGACAGTGAGGAAATCCTTGGCTAATGCCTCATCAATATTGCACTAATGAAATTTATTAATTCCACAGAATATTGGGCTTTTTTGGTTCTTTCTGTGTATCTAATCACTGAGAATATTGTATCAGTATAACTATTTATAAATCTGATAACCCAAGTCAAATGCAAGTTTAAGAGCGGGTATAATAGCTTAGACACATTTATGTCCCTCACACCACTGTGTGAATTTTCTGACATGCAATAAATAGGTACTCAGTAAAATATTTGTGGAGTTGAACTTCTGAAGAAACTTTTATGGCATTCAAAATGTAAAGCCAATGAGTTTTTTTTTTTTTTCCATCTGATATTCTTTTTGCCCCTCTGTTCATAAAAGCAAAAAACAAACAAACTTAACAATGTTATGATTTGGCCAGGTGCAGTGGCTCACACCTATAATCCCAGAACTTTGGGAGGCCGAGGTGAGAGGATTTCCTGAGTCCACGGGTTTGAGACCAGCCTGGGCAACTTGACAAGACCTCATTTCTACACTAAAAAAAAATTAGCCGGGTGTGGTAGCACATGCCTGTAGTTCCAGCTACTTGGAAGACTGAGGCAGGATTATCTGAGTCCAACAGATCGAGGCTATTGTGGCTATGAGCGTGCCACTGCACTCCAGCCTGGGCGATACAGTGAGACTCTGACTCAAAAAAAAGAGTGGTATGAATTGATGTTTAAGTACTCTTAAGATGTTTAAATTTCACTTAATGTCACCAAAATTTTTCTTTTACTTCCTTATATAAGTTCTGTGTTAAAACTTTGAAGATTTTCTCAACCCTGCTCACATTTTTTGTACTTTGGAACATCCTCTCCTATCCAGACTTCCCCAGAGCTCCATCCGTGCTTGATTTTCTTATTACAAAACCCATTTTTCCCTGTATCTTCTCTCTTTTTTTACATACAACTATTTCATCTCTGGAAAGTTACCCATATTCTGCCCTCACTCCCCTTCCCTGTCCCATAATGTATCTGACTATCTCATTGCTTTACTTAGAAGTTTTGGTGGGCAGTGGTCATCTTGTTGCCTAACTTGTCTTCCTCTAGTTCATAGAACATGCTACACTCAAATGATCTTTGTCACCATTTTTGTCTACACTGCCAAATACACCTCATCAGATAAGTCAATATTACACACAAGGGTCTTTGAATTTGGCTTACACTAGGCAAACTAATTCTTGCATGAACTGAAACCCACTTTACGTCAACCCTTTCTACAAAATATCAAGTTTGATGTCTCATTTGGAATGGGAGCCTTCAGTGTGCATGCCTAAGGATCTTCTTTTTGGTCTTCAGCTTGAAGATCTTCTGCTTCAGAAAAACTTACATGAGCTTTCAGATAAAACTAGCCACTAGCACTTCCAAGTAACACTTCTTTGCATCTGTTGTGTTAGTCATCATACTGTCACTTATTTGTTTCCATATCTTTCTCCTATGGTAGGAGACAGCTTCTTTGTCTGGTATTGGTTAAGAATAAATAGTCTTTATATATATATATATACATGCTCAACTCTGTCAAGCATTCCCAATGCTCAACCCAGTTTAATGCAAATATTTTTAATTGAGTTAAATAATCTCTTCAAGTACATAGTATTGCCTTTATGAACAATATGTTTTTAAAATTTCTTGAGATAAATTTTTTAAAAATTATTTTAAGGATGTGGGGTACAGTTGAGGGTTAGGTATACAAATAGTCATCATACAGGTAAAGTTTGGGCCTCACTTTAGTCCCACTTCACCTGGTTTGAGATCAGGTACCCCTGTTGATGAAGTGTGTCCCCACCCTCCCCTGGCAGTTTCCCACTATTGTCAATCCCTTTCTTATAGTATTATGATAGTTGTCCAGGGTCCACTTATGAGTGAGAACATGCGGTACTCAGTTTTTTGTTTCATGATAGCTCACTGAGTATGATAGACTAGAAATTCATTCAAGTTGCTGAGAAGCTCCTAATTTTGTCATTCATTTCAAATTGAATGCTTCTATGTGCCCCTATGAGCATTCTACTTTGCCTGTAGATGATAATTAAACATCTTAAAATCAAAATTAAGGTTGTTAAAATACACAAAAGAGAAAAGCTATATTTATATTTACAAAAACTTTTTTTTTTAGCATTAGATGCAAACATAAAATATCAAGATACCTGACTCCATGACATCATTGATGCTAGTGGCCTTGTTGTGCCTAGATAAACTTGAGGTCTTGTTTGTGTTATAAAATTTCATTCAAGGTGACTTTAATGGTTATATTTATTCTCACTTTCAGATTGTCTCAATAAGGACTAGATAAGCTCTACAAGGCTAGGTTTTATTTCTCCTCGAATAAAGTTTCCAATACTGTTTTTCTTATTGCAAAAGTAATATAGACTTATTTTAGCAAAGTTAAAAAAACATAATCATAAAGAATGCAAAAAGCAAACTTACTAGCACCACCTTAATAAAGACATTCTTTGGGCAGGGAGAGGTGGGTGGGTGGTCGCTATCTTGGCCATTCACTGAACACTTACTCTATGCTAAACTTTCTGCATATTCAACCCTCATTCTAGTGCCTAGGATGGTACATTGTCCTTTATTTGATGTTTATGAGTTTTCAAGACTTTGGCCCTGTTCCCCTGTGAACTGTCCTAGTTTTCATCTTATATTAATCCAATTTCACGCCTGAAAAAGGATCTACTTGCAATTTTTTTTAGTTGTTTCTGTTTCAGTCGCAGACCACTGAGACTTACTTCTTCTGGCCTTTTTCAAATCATGACTTCGTCTTCTATCCTCTTATTCTTATTGTGGGCTGTCCCATACTCCTTCCAACGTCCCTTTTAAAGACAGAAGTCCTCGAAAGCCTGAGACTTAAAGATGGTCTTTTGTCAATTAAACCTAATCTCTGGATTTCATCCTTTACCATAAATATATTGATATTTCTTCTATGGAAGGGTATTTGACCAAATAATTCTAGGGAAAAATATCTTCACATTTTTATATAAGTATAATACTGCTTAATTCTCACAACATAGGATAGGGTACAATGTAGCCCTATGAGTGAACCAATTGGAGCATAAGGAGGGTGAACAAATTAAAATACTGTTTTATTCTTTTTTTAATTGCTTACATTCCCACTGATAAATAAGACTCCTAACAGAAATTTTGCCCTGTGCTCATTTTTATTTGCAGCATCTAATGAAGTGGCTGGAATAAAGGTAGACAATAAATACTTTGAAAATAAACAAAACGATGTAAATGAATACCTAGTCTTATTCTACATGACAGCTTTCATTTTAGTTGATTTAACAACAGTTCTGACATTGTGGGTGGACAGTGTCATAGAACACCTCCTCCATTTGACTTCCAGAACACTCTTCAGTGTCCTTTTCTGATTCTTCTTCTTACTCCAATCCAAAACCTTAAAATGCTCCAGAGTCTTCTAGTCATCTTTGACACTGTGGGTGGACAGTGTCATAGGGCACCTCCTCCACTTGACTTCCAGAATATTCTTTGCTGGTTCTTCCTCATACTCCAATTCAAAACCTTGAAAGTCTCCAGGGTCTTTGGTCATTTCTCTTTTCAATCAACACTAAACATGTTAGTGATCGGCTTCAGTCTCATGTCTCTATACATCAGCAATATGCTAAAGATTTACATTTTTAAGTTCAATCTTAAACTTTCCAATTGCTGTCTCGGTCCTATATATACAAATGTAACTCTTCATCTTGGTCAAACTTTTTAATCCTTCTAGACTGCTCAATCCAAAAACCTTGTAGGCACCCTTGATTTCTCTCTCACACACCATGCATCCAATCCTTTTGGAAAAAACGCTGGCTCTAATTGTAAAATACATGTATAAATTAAAATAAAACTATTTCAAATAAATAGGTACAGAAATTAGGCATTCCTTATCCAGAAATAAGACATTCCTCAACACCCACACAGTTGCCATCCTAGCATGGACCATTATACTTCTCTCTTAGACACTGCAAGCTTCAACTCTTTTTCTGTCTCTTTTTTTGCCAGCCCACTGGCCTCAATATGTTGACCAGAATGTTTCTGTTACCTTTTTGCTCAAAACACTCTATAACATCTGATTTACACAAATAATAATAATAAAATAAAGGTATCTAAATCAACCAGGGAAATGCAAACATTTATTGGACATCTGGTAATATCAGAGTCTTTATTTTTAGTTATAATAATGGTTTTATGATTATGTTGAAAACAACGAAAAGTCTATCTTTCAGAGATATTACTAAAGTATTTACAAGTGAAATGATTTAATGTCTAGAATCTGCTTTAAAAATAATAGGATTTGGGGACCTGGGAAGAGATATAGATGAAATAACACAAATGAAACTGACTTTATAGATGTATATTTATTGACATATAATGAGTATACATGTTTCTGTAGTACATGTGACTTTTTGACACAAGCATACAATGTGCAGTGGTCAATCAGGGTAATTGAGAATATTTATCTCTTCAAATATTTATCACTTCCTTATGTTGGTAACATTCCAAATCTTTTTTCCTAGCTCTTTTAAAGTATACAATAAATTATTGTAAACTATAGTCACCCTACTGTGCTATTGAACACTTGAACTTCTAACTTCCATCTAACTATATTTTTGTACCCATTAACCAGTATACATGACTCGCCTTATACTGATCATTATTTTGGCTGGATGATGGTCTTGTACTAGTTTCTGTATGTTTACATGTGTTTGACAATTTCTACAATAAAGAGAAAAGAAAAATAATCATCTAATGACTCTTCTTTTCAATGATAGTAAGATCGGAAAGCCCTACCTGATTGACCCGTTTTTCACTCTAACTGTATTTTCTACTGAAGTCTGAATTGTTCATTCCACTCTAGCATCTCTGTTGATTCTTAGGCATATCAGGAACTCCTGTTTTAGGCCTTGGGCTATAGATATTTTACCTACTTATGTCTTCCTGGCTAGCTTTCACAACTCCTTTGAGAATTTGCTTAAGTGTCATCATCTCAATGACTTCTACCTTAATGGCCATTTTAAATAAGAATGCAATTGATCCCCATCCCACAAAACTCCCAATCCTCCTTACACTCTTCTTTTCTCCCCATTTTTATCCATAACCTTTTAATACTCTTTGCAATCTATTTACATTTATTGTTTATCATCCCCCCCCCACTGAAGTGTAAATTCCCAAAAGTGGCCTTTCAGTCTTCTATAATTTTGTTCTCATGCAAAAAGAACACAGTAGGAATTCAACAAACATTTGTTAAATGAATGAATCAAGAGGCTGTAACTGGCAGAGCATAGATTCAAACCAGAACTCCAAAGCCAATATTCTCAACTGCTGTGCTCTTATGCCAAGTCTATAGTTCATAAATCGCCATTTGTTAAAAATGACTCAAGTCACTGGTCAATAAAGTAAACCATGACAATTTTTAAAAAATAAATATATTCAGAAATTAGACATTCCTCAACACTCACACAACTGCTATCCTAGTGTGGGCCATCATACTTTTATTTTAGACAACTGTGGCAGTGGAACATTGTACTTCTACGTTTAAAGATAAAACTAATTTTAAAGTTTGTTTTCTCTGCTGGTGCGTATGGATGCTGTGCCTTTTCCATCAGCTCCACAGTTAGAATATCCCTCAAAGGCAGCATGGCTAGTCAAACCAGCCTTCCCCCTCTCAATTGGAAGTGATTGCTAATGTTTCTGGCAACAGAATTTTAATGAAAGCCAAACCCTCAGTCTAATGTTATTGACTTCCAGCAGTAGTCCATTAATTTTACTTCTTCAAACTTCTTTTTGGAGTTTAAAATACGATAGGTGACCACTTCTTTCCATCTGGGCATAAAGGATACCATCCACTTCAAGGTATTTGACAATCAGATAAGTGGCATCTCAGGCCTTACCTTGTATTCCAGTTCCTCAAATTCTTGTCTGAACTTCAAATTCAACATGTTAAAAACGAGACTCATTACCTCTCCATCATGCACCAACTCTTCCTCTTCTGTCGTCTTCACTACTGAGAATGACATCACCAGTCTGACAGCCAACAACTGCCTCAAAAACTCAAGTGGCTTTTGACTTACCTTATTCTCCAAATTCTATCAACTGTCACATCAAAAAGAACGAAATCAAGCAAAGCATCTTGCATGCATTTTCTCCCTGGCATTTATCCTCCTCTTCCACCAAAATTAGTCATGACCTATCATTTAGACATTGGCAATGCCTTCCAGCTTAGACCCTCAGCATTGCCTCTGTCCCACACATTCAGCCAAATGATTCCTACTGAAGTCAGTCTTCAACTATGCTATCCTCTTGTTCATAACATGCGATAATAGTTCTTAACAGATGAATATAGCTCAGAAAAAGATACTTGTATTCATTTAAATTAGAATGTTATTTCATTAAGAGATCTGGAGTCTATACATAAGCTTAACAGTCACCAAACTCTTTCTAAGGACTTTCGTTATAAAGTCCCTTTTATGTTCACTAAGTTGAGAAGGGCTACATCTTCAGATCAAGGTCTTATATGGTATACTCCACTAGAGATTACCAGCTGGATGATTTATACTTGTGCAACAAGCCACTCCAAAGCACAATGTCTTACAAAAATAAGTATTTGTTTTCCTTACTTACAGGTCTGTGAATCTGCTGGAAAAGGCTTGATTCCAGTTGGGGTTTAGCTGGCTTTGGATGGAGACCACACATTGGGTCCAAGTCTGTTTCTTTTTAGACCAGAAGCTTCCCCTGGGCTTTATCTCTTAGGCCGCTTTAAAGTAAAAGGCAGGCCAAATAGCGTAAGCACATTTAAAGCCACGGCTTGAGTCACATCTGATCATGTTCTATTTGACACAGAAAATCCCATGACTGAACCCCAAATCCAAGGTCTGGGTAGGGAAGCACACTCTGACACAAAAGGGAAGAGAAGGTATTTAAACTGTATAGTGCACCTTTCGTATCCAGAGGTTCCACAACTACAAATTCATCAGACCCAATCAACCACAAATTTTGACATAAAGGACTTGAGCATCCATGGATTTTGGTGTCCGTAGGAGTGCCGGAACCAATCTCTGTGGATCCCTAGGAAAGATTGCACTCCAGTTTAACACAGCAGACTTATTTACCGCTCCCTTTAATGTTCAATGACTGCTGGTAACAAAAATGATTTTAACTCTAATAATAAATATAAATAACCATTCTTGTAAGTACTTATAATAATAATAATTTTTAGGTGATTTTAGAATATCTCGACAAGATTCTTTGCTTGACCAAACTTTACTCAGGATCCAGAACCCTCTTCCAGCAAGGCTCATCTGTGCACCTCCTTATAGAATCAGGTTTTAGCCAAGAACTCCGCAAAGTCAGTCCAGTCAGAATCTCCATCCTGCATACCTGACCACCCTCAATACCTGCTCAAGTGAGTGCCTCACCCTCCATAATCCCCCAGCTGATGTCTAACCACCTTGGCCTAACTTCAGTATCTTATTAGAGCAATTTGGTCAGAATCTCCCTTACCTCTAAAGCTTCCTCTTAATAACGTTTCATCCACTGCTCCTTGGCTATCAACTCTCACTGGCTTATGTCATATGCAGAGTTGAGCCCAGTCTCTGTCTCCCCCTGCAAAACCTCACTGCTGTGGTCCCTCTATGTTTCGCGATTGTCCTGAGCACAGTATGCCTTACTGTGCTTTATCAAGTATCATTGAATAAATTTTTTACTTAACAATATCTGGGTAGCACTTTTAGGTTATATGTATGCATTAAATTATTCACTATCAGTTACTTTTCTTCAGATACGCCCCGTGGTTTCCCTTATGTTTTATTCTTTCCATACTATTTTTTTTAGTATGCCTTGTTTCGTCATCTCAGTATATATTCCTTCCATTATTTCTTCTTTGAAAATTTACCAATATTTTGTGGTCTATTGGAAATACCACTATCTCCATGAAGCTTGACACTGAAACTTCAGAGCACATTAAAAACAAAAAAAAAGTTAACTGGGCATGGAAACTCTTGCCTGTAATCCCAGCACTTTGGGAGGTCTAGGTGGGAGAATTGCTTGGGCCCAGGACTTCAAGACTAGCCTGGGAAATGTAGTGAGACATCTCTACAAAAATTTTTTTTAAAAAAATAAGCTGGCTGTGGTGTCATATATCTGTAGTTCCAGCTACACGAGAGGCTGAGGCAGAGAGATCGCATGAGCCTGGGAGGTTGAGACTGCGGTGAGCCATGGCCATGACTCTTCAACCTGAGCCACAAAGTGAGACCCTGACTCCAAAACAAAAAGTATTCATGGCATTTTAACTCTGTTCCATCTTTTAAAAATGTTGCTATTACCACTCTAAGAATAAAACTCACTGAGGACAGTACACCCGCCATGTTCCTCTTTGTATCTCTCACTACCGGTCCTTAGTAATGATACATTCTAGATACTGCCAACTGAGGTGAGTCATAGTCAAGACGCTGCTTGGGGCTTCAGCCCCTTTCCATAGCAGTCTCACTGATTTCTGTGTGACTTTGAAAAAGTCACATAACCCATCAGTGCCTCATTTGTTCCAGCTCTAAAAATCAGGAGAACTGTGCTGGTCGTCAGGCTATCTAATGGTTCAAAAGCATTGTTAAGGATTAATGAGATAGAATAAAGCTCTCTGAGTCTTCTAAGTAAAGGTGTGATAGAGGAACAAATGAGTTATTATTATCTATTAGTAGCACCTTGCATAAAATTCTTCCCAACCCTGAAAATAAATCACATAATTTGGATGAACAATTAACTCTTTTGGTCCATTAGGCAATGAATTAGTACATTAAATTTAATAATAAGACCTTACACATTCCGTTTACAAAGTGTTTTCACAAATGCATTACCTAATTTCACCTTCAGAAAAATCTTATGGACCGAGTAGAGCTAGCATTGTTATCTAAAATCAACATTGGAGAAAGCAGAGGCACAAGAATATTAAGTGACTTTTGCAAACTTGGACAATTACTAAATAATAAAACCAGTACTTGAACCCATTATTTTGACTCTAAGGTCAGATACCATTCTACTCCATGACAGAAGAGCAAGTATAATTATTTGAAAACATATAATTATTAATGCAACATGTGAAAAGGTCCTGCATCAACAATCTCAGAAATACTAGTAAAAAAAATCTACAAATGCGAACATTTGTTTCAAAGGTCAAACTATAAAAGGTAGGATGGATGGATTTGTACAATGTCAGTGGCTGGTTAAAATAGCATGATCCATTTTGAAATCCATTAATTCATTGAGCAGATACTGATTATCTTGCTATGAGGCACCAGGCCTGCTGAGGATAATCTGGTTCCTGCCTCTTGCAGTTTATATTTCAGTGATGGGAAGAAATGGTAAACATGCACCAAATAAGTGTGTGTTTTCAGATAATGAAGCCCTAAGGAAAGAAAATGAAAGGGTGTTGGGATAGAGAATTAGGCAGGTGGGTATTTTAGATATGCTTGTCAGGGAACCATCCCTGAAGAGGTCATATTTGAGCTGACATCTGAACAATGAGCAGGTGCTGGCCATGGAAGACCCAGGTGAAACTCATTGCAGGCTGAAGGGATGTAAAGAACCAGGTAAAGGAAAGGGCATGACCAGCTACAGGACTGTGTGAGAGTTGAGGCTGGGAAAACTGAAAACCACAGCTACTTTTTAAGAAGAAAAAAAAAACCCGGTGATTCTATTGATATGAAGTTTCACTGACAAAAAATAACAAATTCCAGAGAAGCTATTATATCTTCCTTGTTTCTACAATGTGCAGTACAATGGAGAAAAATTGGTATTCTCTACATCAATATAATTATTATTATTAAAGATTCCAAATGAATTGTTGAAAATATTTTTAAATTATATATTTGTAAAAATAAGCAGAATATGATTCAAGTCTCCCAACAAAGAACATTAGTGTTAAGAATTACAAGGTCTTTGACAACAGAGACAGATTTCTGTTTTCTATGACAATATTGAAAGCAAAAATCCTCTTCACTAAGGGGATAATACATTTATGTTTTGTTTAAATAGATTAAAACATATTTTAGCTATATTTTTATTTTATCTGATTACTTGCTTTAAATATACTATTAGACTTACACTTATACACAAAGAAGACCTAGACAATATTTACTGATTATTCTCTCTAAATTGACTAATATAATCAACACAAATTCTATCAAAATTCCATTAGTTTTTCTTGAGAAGTTGGTTATAATTTTATGTGGAAATACAAAGACCTGAGAATAGTCTGAATAATCTTGAAAAAGAACAAAATTGGAGGACTTATACTACCTGATTTTAAGAAAAACTATAAAGCTACAGTAGTGAAGACGGCATGCTATTGGTATAAAGATAGATTAATCGATCAAGGAACAAAAATAGACCCACACATATCCAGTCAGATGACTTTCAACCAAAACAGGAAGTTAATTCTATAGGCAAGGAGAAGTCTTATTTTTCTTTCCTCTTATTTTCTCTTTTTTTTCAAACAAATGTTGCTGTAAGAAATAAATATTTAAAATGGAAAATATTTAAAAATGAACCTGATCTCTATCACATTTCATACACAAAACTTAATTTGAGATGAATCATAGATCTAAATCTAGAAACCAGAATTATAATGAACAAAACACAGGAAACTCCCATTGCAAATTTGAGATAGAAAACATTTCTTCATAGGATATATAAAGCACTAATTATAAAATATAAAAATTGATTAGTTGGCCTTTATCAAAATGAAATATTTCTAATATCCACAAACATTATTAATAAAATGAATAGGTTAGCCACAGACTGAAGGAAAAGTATTAACAAACATATATCTGACAAAGGAATGATATCAGGACAATAAACCATTTCTACAAATCAATAATAATAAGACAAATGACTCAATAAATAATAAGTTAAAGACTTGAATAGACACTTCACAAAAGAAGATATATAATAAGAATTTAAAAGGTAATAAAAATTCTTAATTATTGAGGAAATAAAAATTTAAACAGCAATTGAAATACTACTATATACACACTAGAGTGGATACAATTTGAAAGACCAGCATCGAATGTTTGTAAGAAATTAAAAGTTCATATTTTTTTCATCTGCTTTCATCTATTTGAAAGTGCCATGTAAAATTTTTAACCAAGAAAAATAAAAATCAGGCCTTTACAAAAATGTGTATAATAATGTTTAAAGAAATCTTTTTTTGGTAACAGCCCCACGGGGGAAAAACCCTAATATCCATCAACAGAAGAATAAAGAAATTGTGATGTATTCATACAATGGAATAGTAACTACTCTGTGTCAAAAAGAGTGGACTACTTATAAATGAAACCACTTGGATAATTCAAAAAATATTACAAGAAGCAAAATAACCAGGCACACATAAAAATACATATTATATGATTCCATTGTGTGAATTCAAGAACAGACAAAACTAGTCTACAGTAATATAAATCAGAAAGAGGTTGAGGAGTATGAATGGGAAGGAAGCACATGGAATTTAGTAAGTTATATTATTCCATATTTTATTTTGGGTGGTGGTGACATGAATGCCTTTTACTATGAAATAACAAAGAATCTCTCTATGTGCTGTACATTTTAGTAAAATAATTGCATCTCAGTAAAGTATTAATATTGCTTTTTGTCAATATTCTGATAAAGACACACTCTATCTTTTGGTTCTACCACAGGAAACATCGAGGATGGATAGGAGGAGACAGTTTAGGTAGATTCATAAGCATGATTGAGTGGAGTCACATCAGACAGGCATTTGCTTAAAAAAATTGGACCAGAAAGAGTTTGGGGTTGATTATAAGGATTGAGGACTGAGAGTGATTTCATTTTTGTTTAATGCAAGATTGTCTCTAAACATAGCTAATCAGTTCCTATAGTCCTCCTCAGAAAAGAAAATAATCTGTGTTTTATGCTGGAACAGGAGCTGAATTTATTGAATCAACTGCCTCTGCTGCTTTTGCTGGTTTAATACATGTTCAAGGGACTCCCAAGGATTAGTGTGACCCTGCAAAAATTTGACACTACACTCTGACTCTAAACCTACCGTGGGAATGTTTCTGGTGTGGTAAAGTTGAATTATTCCAATAAAGTATTGATTGTACATAGGATTAAAAGATATTAACTTTCCAATCATTTTGTGTGCCCTCGTTTCTCTTCTCTAGATGTATTGGCATGGGAGATTTAAATAACTAATCAATCAACTGAAATGGAAGTTTAATATGTGAGTTCCCAGTCTGAGATCAGCCCCAGACCTTATTTGTCCACTGTATAGCTAGCTAGAAATGTAGTGTTGGGGAAAACTGTGGATTGGAGTATCTACTGACATGGCTCCCAGCTTTAAAATCACTCCTTGGCCATACTCCCATCCCCAATTTCTCTATTTTAAGTCTTCACCGTCTCTACAGTCCTCCCATTGGACGGGTGATCTTCCCCTTCACCCTTGCCTCAGTAGTTTGACCCCACACACTCTCTTATTAGAGTCTTTTTCTCTTATTTAACAGGAAAACTAAATGACGAGCTTCATGTGGAACAGAGCTTCTCACACCTTCAGGACTTATAAGTACCTGAGATCTTGTTGAAGCAGACTCAAATTCAGCAGCTCAAAAGTAGAGCCTTTCAGTCTACATTTCTGATGAGCTCCTAGGTGGTGCCCAGGCTTCTGGCACCTGGACCACAGTAGAAAGGTTGTCAATGTCCATTGTGACAATCTCGCATTTGCAGATCACTATGCACTTATACCGGGGGTGCAAAAAAATTTTTTTTTAGATACCTTTTTTAAAGTGAGAAAGCAGGATTTATTGAGAGGACAGAAAGGCTCCCATAGTGGGTGGGGACCCGAAGGGGTTGCCCCATGTATACACATTTTAAGTGATGTTACCTATGAATTTCTTTTCGAAGTTGGGTTGAATTATGGCAGCAATGTGTAGTATGACATTTGCTCAAAAGATGACACTAATCAAATGAATGCTAGCATCATCACGTGGCAGGCAGGACAGTAATGCAGTTTTAATACTGCTTTTTTCCCCCTTTCTTAAAATGTATATACATTTTTTGGCTCCTCTCACACTGACTCTTTCTCTGCATCCCTCTGACTCCTGAAGAGCTAACTCTGTTTTGTTGTAGCATTTCACAGGCCACTCTCTCCAACTAGACTGAATTTCATATGTGTTGATATTCCTAATGCCTTGAACATAAAAGGAACTCAAAATATATTTAAATAAATCCCAAAATAAAAGAAAACAATGAATGGAAGCAGTTGTGTGGAATTCTGCCAACATCTGAGTGGAAAAAAAGGCTTAAAAGATGTTCAGACGATTACACACAAACCCAGGTACTCACACATACATCACACTGGGATAGACAAATTCAGCCATTTCAGGAAGTTAAATAGAAGTCTGTAGTTCTCAGAAGGGACCACCTCCTGCATTATAAAATCACCACTGTTGCTTGGATTTTATTCCTTAACCTTGATAAAGAAGCTTTATCACAGCATAGAAGAGACTAGCAATGGTTATAATAGATAACTGTGGTAAAAGACAGGCAAAGGGAATAAGCACCTTAGTCCCAAAGCCAGCAAATGCTTCCTCTTTTGCTTCCTTTGAGTCAATGCTGGCAGAGTGTTTTATTCATTTTTATTACAGTGGAGACTTCCACTGTCTATGAAAATAGCTGAATCTGGGAATTTGTTATCTTTCTAGCTTTGATATGTCTCATGAAAAAAATAATTTCTTTCCCTTGGAGGAGAATTAAAAAGAGAAGTTTCCACACATCAACTCTTCACAATGCAGAGATGTTCTCCTTTTTGAAGAACGGGTAGGGGAGGAACAATTAAATCCGCTTGCTCCCAAACTAAAGCACCTTCACAAGACTGACGTACATTTAATCTAAGAAAACTCAGTAAGCCCACATTTTGTCTTTGTGAAAAGAGATTTTGCGTTTGCATTTTTACAAATCGTGGCTAGTCTAATATGAAAATATAGCATACATTGCAAGAAAGGAATTGTGGTTTTTGTTCATAAAAATTTGGGATTTTGAAGTTGTTCATACGAATATTTTTGGAAATTACCTAAATAATGGGTCATATAACATAGCACTTTACAAAATTATAGGCAGTGAGAATTGGAAGGGGCCATAGAGACAGTCATCATCAAGGCCATTATTTTACTCACAGATGGGGACCTAGTGTCCAAAAGTTCCCTGAAAACTGCTGGTATGAGACCTCTGAAATGTTAGATAGTCAAATAAACTGAATTAATCCATTTCTGATCTTTTATATGGTCTTTTTCATTGCATGTGTGACACATTATGATATCTGAATGTATGTGTTCTCTGTGGCTTTTATTTCTTAATTCGTATGTGCAGGAAGACATGTATGTCCAATTCTTGCTTAAATGCCTTTTATTCTTTTTCTCAGATTCTGATGGACCCCTTACAAAGGGTTGGATCCGTGATCTCTTTGAAGATGGATTCCAATTCTTGTTCATTTTGCATCTGAGTAAAGATGACCATTTTATACCATCTTCTGAGTAATTTCTATTTTCCTAACTGTTTAGAACTGTACTTGCACAAAACAAATCATAACCATAGTCTAGAATCAAGCACATACAATGTACCTAGATTGTGAAAGTCCTTCCTCTTCCCTATGTCTCCACCCTTGGGACCTTTGTTGAGAAGAATCCTTGGATTTGCTTTTAAGGTGCTACACCCAAACACTCTTTTTTGAGGTTCTAGATTGAGAGTTGTTTGGAACATATCAAACATTTTTAAAATTAATTTTATTTTAAAGATGTGGGGTACAATTCAGGATTACATAGATAAGTGGTCATCATACAGGCAAAGTTTGGTCCTCCCATTTGTCCCAATTTTGCATGGTTTGAGATCAGGTACCTTTATTGATGTTATGGGTTCCCCCCTATCCATTACACATTTAAAATTAAGGAATACCACAGGGAAGGGGGAGCAATGTGATGCTTCAAGTTCATTTCAAAAGAGTATTTTTAACGCATGGTTATGGAGATCTTGAAGACTCCTCTCCCAAGATGCTGAAGATATTAGAGTGATTTCTTGTGATAATCTCATACTCTCAATGAAGGCATACCAAAGTGGTACTGAGGGACATTTTAATTTTTTAGGAAAACACAATGACATATGCCATATACTGTGTGAACCATTAGCATGAGGTAGTTCAGAGTTTCAACACTAGATCGTGCCCCGTTTTTTTTCAATGATTGTGAAACTGAGGTTTCAGCAGTTTCTGTGATGAAATGCCAGCACTGCATGGAACTCATTATAAATGGGAAAATAAGGGTGGCCATGACCAACCTAATTTCAAGATTCGAGAAATTGTACTGCACTCAGATGATGATAAATTGGATTATTTACGAATGGAATGAAATATTTTTTCTTTTAATTTGTGAAGACTATTTTTACATGCTGCTACTAAGTTGTTCGGATGTACATACCCATTAGTTGTTTTGACTGACTTGCTTGGTAAATGGATCCATTGTTTCATTTAGCACCTAAGAGTGTCATGAGAAAAGAAAAGAATGACTAAGCTGCTAAGTGTATATAACTAAAGGAGGTACTGTATTGATTTTTGCTACATAAAAACTAATGCCAAACATAAATAAATTACATATAAATAAACATGGATTTTGTTTAAATACAGATCTGTGGATTGACTGAGTTTCGAGTGATTTCCACAAGTTTAGCTGAGCTTGTCTCTAAGCTACAGATCAGGGTTGTCCCTACTCTTCTGTGCCTTATTCTGGGTCTCAGAAACCACTGTCTGACAAACGTCCTTCTCATGGATCTAGGAGCCCAGAATGCAAACCAAACCACATATCACTTTTAAACCTCTGCTCAAGTCATTTCTTGACCAGGCCAAGTCACACGGCCAAGGTCAGTATCGATGGAATGAGAAAGCAAACCCAGTTCAGAACAAGAGGCAATACAAAGACCTGCCAAAGGAGTGAATATCTAGGAGGAACGATGCAATATACTACTATTTTAATGGCCATCTTTCGTGGATCCATAGTTTTTTGTTCTATTTTGTTTTGCGTTTGCGTCACACTCTTGTCACCCAGACTGTGGTGCAGTGACATGCTCACAGTTACCACAACCTTGACTTGCTGGGCTTAGGCGATTCTTCTGCCTCAGTCTTCCAAATAGCTGGAACTACAGATGCATGCCATCATGCCCTGCTAGTTTTTGTGATTTATCGTAGAGATGAAGTCTCACCAAGTTGCCCAGGCTGGTCTCGAGCCCCCGGGTCAAGGCAGTCCTCTCATCTTGGTCTCCCAAAGTGCTGTGATTACAGGCTGAGCCACTGTGCTCGGCTGGCTCCATAATTCTGATGCTCATTAGACACATCTCTATCCCAACTAAATAAATGTTTTCGACTATCTTGGCCTTTATGGTGCCAAGTTGGCTGTCTTGGTTTTGAAGTGTCCAAGTTGTCTGACTTTTCATAAGGAATTGGAAAAAGAGTAATTGAATTTTAGCAGAGCCCATAACATCCATTCAAAAAATATATGGAGGTGTCTGTGTCTCTAAATAATACCAAATAATGTTCAAATAAAGGATAGAAAAGAAAAAAAAGACAAGGGTCTTTTTGAATATGGTGTCATTTTGTCTTCTAGTAATATCTAATTGCTGGTAGTAAGTAGAGAACAAATTCTAAATTTTCCTGCTTATCTACGTAATTGACTCCATTCTTTTATTATTAAGCACCTATGTTAGCACAAGGTAACAAGAGTTAACATTTATACAATGCCCATTTAGCTTTCCACTTGCATCAGTTTTTTGAACCTGAAAAGCTCCCTACCTCCAGTCTGGCAAATTAATATTCCTTCTGTGTGCAAGCTCGGTCTCTTATATCTATTTTTGTATCTCACTGTATTCTTTGTCTCACTGTATTGCAATGGACTTGCATCTATATCCCCACACCAGAGTGTTTCTCGAAGTCAGGGGTTGTGTTGCAGTCACCTCTATATCACAAATATCTAAAATAGAGTATAGCACTTCTTTTTTAAGTGAAAACTTCTCTGAGCTTTTCCACTGACCTCACAGAGTCAGTACGAAGATTGTAAAAAAGGTAATGGACTTGAAAATCCCTGTGTGACATACACAGGATAGGTGCAACTATGCTGACTATGTTTATATCGCTTTGGAGATGATAGTACACACATATTTTCATTACCTAATTTGAAAATTGAAATCACTTATTAGATACTTTGAAAAAGTAGTGCCGTTATTTGCCCTTTTTGGCAAAGAAATGGAGGCTCCCCCAAAGTTGGAGCACGGGCTAGGCTTCCTAAGGTAATATCACTTAGTGAGTGGTAGTTGCAGTGATCTCACTCAAGATGTTGACTGAGTTCCTAGTTCATCTTCTTGCCCCATCATGTGAAAGGATCTTCAGAAGTGAGGGCTATATTGACCAAAACTGGTTTTTCATTATTCCTAAAAGAAAACTCTTGTTGACTAACATTACCTACTTTTTGAAAATCAGCTTCATTAAAACAAATGCTATTTAAATTAGGTGTCATTTTCTTTTTTTCTTTTTTTTTGAGTTGGAGTCTCATTCTTTTGCCCAGACTGGAGGGCAGTGGCCGCTCCCAGCCACCGCAGCCTCAGCCTGCTGGGCTCCAGCGATCCTTCCGCCTCAGCCTTCATTTTCAATGCTGGACAAAATCAGAGAGAAAAGGGCATTGAACGGAAGCTTTGTGTTTTATTTCAGACAGCAGGGGGAGAAGGAAACAGAAATTGTTCCTCGTATCTTCTGCTGGGCACCTCGCTTCCCCACTCCCCTGACTCTTTAAATCTGTCTAAATTTCTTTTTGGTAGACCATCACCATGGAAATCTGCTGAACCCTCTTTCATGGGCAATGTCCGGCACTGCTTTTGTTCATTGGAGCTGATCTATGCCAAGGTTCCTCCCAGCAATCTATGCTTTTGACTAAATAGACAAAAGTGAATAATAGGATAAAATGATTGCTTTTATCGCTAACGCAAAAAGCAATTGCTTTATTTTGTGATGAAATCCAAAGACTTTGCACAGATGGCTTTGTCACCAAAGTCAAGATGAACCCTTATTGCCAAATGGCACAGACCACTTCTGAGTTAATGATGCATTTTGGTTTCTAATTCTCTAGTGGCTGAAAGAGCTGTAATGAATCTCCCTGACTTGAATTCCAGGGCATGGACCTGCTAATCAATGGCTTGGAAAAGTCACCTTCAAGGTTGTCAAAGTACTACATTGTGCTTTATTTCCGCTCGTGTAGAAAGCCAGCTCTTTTCTTGCTCAAGATTATACTGCCTATGCATTTGAGAGTCCATCAACAGCTAAAGAACATTCTGGCATCATTTTCACAGGGATTATTAGTCAAATCCCATTATATTCTAGTAGAGAACACCTGATTTTTAAAATTTGCTCGCAGAAAAAGGGTTTATAGTAAACATCTCAGGACATTTTTCAGGTCTGGTTGTTGTCATGTTTTGGTTTGAAAATTTCCAAAACAGCAGAAAGCGCTTGAGAAATGTCCAGCATGGCAATTATACACGCTTGCCTTTGTCATTCACAGTCCCCATGGGAGAGCGTGTGCTATGAGATAGCTGCAGTCCTAGATGTCATTGAGAGCTCAGTGACCTTCTTTCTCTTCTTCTTCTTAATTTGCATCAGTATTTAAATTGGACAATGCACACTGTCTGTTTAAGTTGACAGTCAAGCGTTTCAAGAGTCTGTTTGAGTCGTAACACGCTAGGGTAGTGATAGCAAACCCAGAAGAGACACAGGAACTTGAGGTGTTCTGCTTGCCATCCTTTACCAGTTTAAAATTTTCGAATACATCCTTTACTGGAAAGGGAGGGCATGGCATTTCTTGTTCCTTCTCTGTCAGATCTGCCTCTCGCTTTCCTCTTTTCTGCTCTACAAACTTCTTCCCATATCCCAAAACTCAGCCCAAATATCACCTTCCTTGTGAAATCCTTTTGCAATCTGTGTGATTATTCCTTTCCTGTATGTGCCTGTAACTCCCGACCACACCTCTGCTGTGGCACCTATCACTTGCGTTTCTTTGTATGTATTTTTACTTCACCAAATTTTAATTATTTGAGGCAAAGAGTGCCTTGTTTATGGGTGGCTCCCTTTCTTACTTTTTTTTCTTTGTCTTTTTTGTGTCAGAGTCTCACTCTGTCGCCCAGGCTGGAATCCAGTGGCATGCTCACAGCCACGGCAGCCTCTATCTGCTGGACTCAGGCGATGCTTCCACTTCAACCTTCCAAGTAGCTGTGTGCCACCACACCCGGCTAATTTTTTTTATTTTTTATTCATTGCAGAGACCAGGTCTCACCATGTTGCCTGGCTGGTCTCGAACCCGTGGGCTCAGACAATCCTCTCTTCTCTGCCTCTTGAAGTGCTGGAATTACAGGTGTGGGCTGCCATGCCCGGCTAGGTGGCTCCCTTTCTTAACACAGCACATGGAACAGAGCAGGCATGCCAGACATTTATTGTATGAATAAAAAAGTGTGTTTTGGCAGGGAAGAACGATCAAAGAGTTGTGATGGACAGATTCTGACTATGTTTGAACCACTCTTGAATTATTTTCTCTCTCTCTACAAAGACAGGAGAAGTATTTTTAGACTCTCCAATGGGTCTTTAAAAATTGTAGGGAACTTCCATGATTAACTGATTTACGAGTCAAAGCAGATTGAACCTGCACAGGTCACAGCTTCTGAGGAATTTCTAATAGCTGGTTAAACGCAAAAAGAGCACACAGACCTGTTTGCAGGCAGATATATTTTCATAAAGTCAATCCTCTTCTAAGGGAATGGCAAAGCTTAAATTATAAAACTCAAAGTATTTGTAGTGCTTTTGAGTGGTGCTATTTTAGCAGACAAACCTCGGGGGTATATGGATTTATTCCAAGGGTTAGCTTAGTTGCTTACTGAGATTTAACTGATTGTAACTGTGGTCCATTTTATTATGACCACAGTCCAACAATAAAATATCCCTGGCCCGGCAGCAGGTCTTCCTCATCACTTTTCCGTTCTGCGTGCTCACCTGACCAGGCTGACACAGGAAATGCCAGGAGTCTGATGAAAAAGTAATGACATGTCCTGCAGGCACAAGATATAAACCAGCAATTCAGAAAGAAATTGGACCAACAAGACCAAGGAGAAATGCCCAGCATTATAAATATTCAAACCTTGAAGCTTAAAACAATAACAACAGCAGCAATACAATGCTATTTTCTCCCATCAAAAAAATGCCATTATTCAAAGAACACGACGCTTTAAACTGAATCCCACCACACACTATATATCCTGTGAGAATAAATTTGAAAACACATGACAAGAGTCCAGGACGTTTGTATCAACTTTGATTCCACAAGTTCATGTCCCAGAATCAAGCTTAAGGAAATAATCATAGGTGAGCAGACAGACTTATTTCAAAAGGTTGTTTGCTTATTGTTATTATAATAATAAAAACCACAACTATGTGACCTGCCCCACTTGAAGAATTGCCTAAATAAATGATAGCTCACATGAACAGTATTATAAGATTAACTGCAAGAAACTGTAATGACAAAAACAAAATCAAAGCTTATAAGCAATATGTACAATAGATTTTAGATGTTTACATCTTGCAAGTGTAGTTGTGCTTAAAAAGCCATGGAATGGGGGTTGCCATTATTCTGCCTTTCTAAAAAGAAAATTTAATTCACCAGGAATGTATTGAAACATGAGTAATTTACTAAAGATTCATTCAAATGTGTGTGCGTGTCAGGGGTCGGGTAATGGTTGTGCACATTATCTTACTCTGAATTTCTCTATGATTTGTCTTGACATCTCCTTTCTTCTCATAAAGCCTCTTCTCTACCCTGTTTCCTTATCTCTTTACAGGCACGGAATCTGCCTTAACTCTTGTCCTAGAATCTGTCCATTCTGGGAGCCATCGGTCTCTTGTGACTATTAAGCACTTGAAATGAGGCTGTTAAATAAAGTACACACTGGATTTTGAATATTTAGTACAAATAAAATATTGCAAAATACCTTACTAATTATATTATAATTATAGCATTGTTGATATATTATTTGAAATAAAATATATCATTAAAATTATTTTTGGCTGGGTATGGTGGTTCCAGCCTACAATCTCAGCACTTTGGGAGGCCGAGGTGAGAGGATTGCCTGAGCTCAGAGGCTCGAGACCAGCCTGGGCAACTTGGTAAGACCTCATTTCTACAATAAATCAAATAATTAGCTGGGCGTGGTAGTGCACACCTGTAGTTCCAGCTACTTGGAAGGCAAAGGCAGGAGGATCGCCTGAGCCTAGCAGGTAAATGCTTGGGTTGACTGTGAGCGTGTGTGCCACTGCACTCCAGCCTGGGCGACAGAGTGAGACTACAACTCAAAATAAATTTTTTTTATTTTTCATCTGTTTCTTTTTACTTTGGTAATGTGACTACTAGAAAATTTAAAAGTTTATATGGGGCCGGTATTGCATTTCAATTGGACAGTACTAGGCAAGATATTTCCTCTGGGGCTCTCAAGTTCTTCCTTCTTTTTTATGCAAATAAATTTGACACTCCAAACTTAAACCAGGCATCACCCTTCCATCACTTTATGTTGTGTTTAGGAATACAAAATGTAGCATCAAAAGATTCTCCACTCAAAAGGAAACATACAAAAGTTGTGATACTATGTGCCAAACACTCAGTCAAATGTTACACAGCTATTAATTTAGTAATCCTGAAGATAATCCCTTATTTTCGGTCCCTGCTATCATTCTCAGTCTGTAGATCTGAAAGTAATGGTAGAACAGTTTGAAATCTTGCCCATGTACTAGGGCCCATCATCTCAGAAGTTGATAAATTAATTTTACATGAGAATAAATTTTCCATGGGACATAATACTTGACTACAATATTCATGAAACAAAGTCTGATAGAAAATACACCAAAAATTGAAAGTACTGAGGTTAGAGGTCATTTTTATTTTATTCTTTAAATTATTCTATATTTTAAACTTTCTCAACATGCTTATATTACTTAAAAATTATACATGAATGAAAAATGACTTTGAAGCTCTTGTGGCACCTTCATCGTAAGGGATTTCAGAGGCTGGCGCCAACATGACAATACGATTACTTGCAACCTTGACACTTTGCTGACATCCTGTAAGATTTCTCTCATTTACAAGAGGAAAATTAGAAAGTTTATGAATAAGAGGTTTTCCAATTATTTTGACTCTTTCCAAACAAAAAATTCATACTACCACAGCTATATAGAAAACAATCCAGGAACATGAAAGTCAGAATCCTCATAGGTCCTAGCTTGTTTGAAAGAAATTCCAGCTGGGCTTAGTGGCTCAGCCTATAATCCCGTGCTTTGGAAGACTGAGGTGAGTGGATTGCCTGAGCCCGTGGGTTCGAGACCCACCTGGGCAACTTGGCAAGACCTCATCTCTACAATAAATCAAAAAATTAGCCGGGCGTGGTAGCACATGCCTGTAATTCCAGCTACTCGGAAGGCTGAGGTGGAAGGATCGCTGGAGCCCAGCGGGTCGAGGCTGCAGTGGCTGGGAGCACGCCACTGCCCTCCAGGCTGGGTGACAGAGTGAGACTCCAACTCAAAAAAAAAACAAAAAACAAAAAAAAACAAAAAGAATTTCCTTTTAGTTTTGCTAGAATTTTTACATTTAAAGAAATGTAGAATTTGAAATGTTGGGCTGCATGTTCTCACCATGTTTTTCAGCAATAATGATACCACTTCTTTAATTCACTGACTATAACCTCTGTGCCAAGTATGTGCCAGATACCGTGCTGGTTGCTGAGACTCTACAAGGCGTAGTGCTTGCTTTTTTTCTCATTTTCTTTCAGTGACATGTCCACTCTTTAATCTTCTTGCTTGTTTTCCCTCCAGAGCATGCTTTGTCTTCAAAGTCTTCCTGATGTCTTGTCTTCATGTATTCAGTTGGGGTAGCCAGAGAGGACCCACGAGACAGAGGGTTCTTTTTATGTCTTACTGTTTCGATGAATCTAGAATAAAATGAACACCTAAATGGGGGCTGAGGTGTGAACTGTCTTCATTTTACCCAACGAAAACGGTGATGCATGTCTGCTGAAGTGGAGCTTCTCAAGTTGTCTATGGTGAAGAACTGGTTCTGTCTGTCTGTCTCTCTGTCTATGTATCTTTGCAATCTGTCATTGACTTTTGTAAAACACAATAAAATGAATGATCTACTCAATACATGTAATAAACAATTTTATAAAATGGCAAGCCTATTTTTATTGTATTCTTAAATGTAACAGTAACAAAGTACTATAAAAGTTTCTAAATGTTTCTCCCAAAGTCTGTGCTTATGGTATTGCAGACCACTCATGCAGGGTTCACACACTGGCCTGACTGTGCAGACCACAGCTGCAAGGGTGGTGTGCTAGAGTATCCCTGCCTGCCTCTGCCTTCAGGACAGTGTGTCCAGAGTGTGCTTCTTTCCAGAACCTCTTCAACAGACAGTGTCATATGCATTTTAAAACGATGAGTTGTCCCACTCACAGTGAGACTGAGAATTCTCCCATTTGGTAAGTTTAACCTTCCAAAGAAGAAAACTGATTCCAAAGATTACAAAGTGACCACCAACCCTGACATTTCCTGTTTTCCTATATTACAACATTCCCAGCCACAGAAGAATTTCAAAGACTGGCAAGAGGCCAATGTAGCCAATCAGTTGTGGGCTACACACATCACATCTCTCTAGCTTCCAATGCGATTAATTCCTTTTGAGAAAATCACTATTCACTGTGCTCCAAATTTTTTTATGACAAAAAGAGTTATATTGGTATTTTATAAATTTAGTATTTATTAATTGGTGTTTATATGGTTGGGTAAACCTGCAAAACATTAAGAATTTTTTTTTAAAGACAAAAGAATCTTCAGGATAAAAAGGGAAATTTTTTGTTATTGGTGGTGGTGATGGTGGTGGTTTAGAGTAATCCTGAGGATAAGTAAAGGAAATTGGCCAAGTAAATGCAATTTTGATGTTCCCTTAGCTGTATAACTTAAGTTCTTGACTTTTGTAATTCTTTCCCTTTTCCCTATCCAACAACCTCCCTCCACCACAACCAGAACAAAAGATGAAGGGTTGTAGCCCTTTCTACATAATGTGTTAGTTAGACTATTCGATGAATTTAGGAGATTACATGAAAAATATCCTGCTCCATGAGAAGGGCCATCTATGAGCTACATCATGACTCCTGTGATTTCCTGATTCTTGTCTTCCCATTTACCTCACATTAGATTTCCCACATCATGATCCGTTTGATTTTCCCAGGCACCATTGGCACGAGCTGCTGTGTAAGGCAGATTTTCACTGAAAACTTAGTTTAAGGGTAAATAAAGCAGAACCGAACTTATGTTAACCATCATACCTTATGTTATCATTGGTCCTTCCTCCCAAAGGGAACACTCACATCTTGCCTCCTCTTTGGAGCCATCTTATGACCACCTTCTAAGGCCTCTTTATCTCCCTGAAGAACTATGTCCTCAATACCACAGATGCCAACTCAGCTCTCCAAATTGCTATGACTCTTGTGGAACAGTAAAGTCCTTTCTCAATCATCCAGCTCTGCCCAAGGGCCCCACATTTCCCTGATGGAAGTGTCTGTCTTAGGTCATCAAGATATGTCACAGTGTTTTCCACATTAACACATACCCGGCTGCTTCCCCCCACCCCTTATGAAATGTCATACCAGCCATTTTGTTTCCTGTGAGGTTTCCTTTATTTCCCTGTTTGCTATTTAAATGTCTGTCCAGGAAAAACTGGCAAGTTCCGCACTGCCTAACACTACCCCAAATGCTTTAAGCCATGGATGACTTCAGGGTGAATAATGGAAAACTTTTATAGACAGAGTCATGGGGATGCTGAGACATGGATAGACATGGAAGTTGCATCCTAAAGCAGTGCAATATGAACAATAACACGAACAACAAACAGAATACAAAGAAGGAAATGATTTCACAGTGGGATTCAGGTAAAGCTTTACAGAGGAAGTAATGATTCTATGGAGTTTTAAACATCAAATCTTTCTTTTGGCAGGTAGAAATGGGAAAAGAGTTGGCACACAGAGAGAAAAAAAAATCAGTGTGTACAGAGAAATAAACCAGGGTATGTTCAGAGAGCTATAGGAAATTGCCATGGTTGACTGTTAAACATTTAGAGGAGAACACAGGTAGAAGAATCAGAGCATGAATGATCATTAAGCCATTAGCAGCAGTCACTGTTGGCTGCCCACCTGACAGTCATTTACTTCCAGAGTATCAATGTCCAGCTGAGAGACTGAGGGAGGGTTGGGCTAAGCCAGTCTGGGAAATCCCATTTCGCTTTGCCAAATATTGATCTGTGGGTTTGCACATGACCTAACTGGGGCCGATCGAACATAAGAGGGGGTTTCAGTCATTTTGTGACCCAAAGGACAAGGTCATGAAAATGACTGAGATATTAACTTACAGCTTTGATGGCTTTGATCCAACTGAGTCTAGCTACTTCCATATTCTCCCTAAGTGATATTAAAAATGACTGCATTGTTTAAGTAACTCTAATAAAGTTATCTGCTACTTGCAGCCACAGCATCTTGCTGACATATCACTTTAAGGTGCTATTTATGCAGCAGGGACCAACTATAGAGAGTACTAGATAAAAGTGACTGGAAATTATCAGGAGCGGTTTTTATAGATGAGGTGTGGCTTCAGCCAGGGGAATCAACAAGAATGCCATTGTAGCACCTTATAGTTTACAAAAAACAAAGCATTACATTATTAGGGAAGCAAAAGGAGCATAGATGGGAGAGAGAGAGTCTTATAAATGAATAAATGAACTGGCCTATCGGAGGACCCATGGGGAGGTGTGCTAGAAGAGGGGAATTGGAAAAATATGCCTGTCTCTGGGCACACCACCCTGAACATGCCCGATCATGTCTGGATGACTACACCAGCTGAAGTAAATAAAGTTCTTAATTTGAAGGAGACAGAAGTAACACACAAGTGTGTCTGGCTCTACGACCCAAGTTTTGTTTTGTTCCTACACCATGTTGCCTTGCAAGGTGGACCAGAGGAAATTTAGAAAGATGACATGCAGACCCACTGTAAAGCTATTATGATGGGCCAGGTTTGGGCTGCTGACTCAATTCATTGTCCTCAACTACAAATAAGCTGTTTCCTCTCGGCTCCTTCTAGGAGGTTATATTTTTAGCAAGGTTCTGCTCTCTGTAGCCAAACACATCTTAGCCATGTTCTGTCTTTGCATAAAATCCTTCAAATTCATTTTTATTATTTTCACATTAAAGACAAAACAACTTAAAATGATCCACAAGGGTTTACATCTGCAACCTTGACCTCCAGATTTTCTCTCACACTCCAGCTGACATTTTGTTCCAGCGCCTTACAAATAGGCCTCTTAAACCCGTTGCTCTTTTCTCTTTTCACTTGACTTGTTAATCTTTAGTCTTTTTAAAAAGTATTTTTAAATATAAAAATGACAAACAACTTCCCCAGGAAAGCCTGACCTGAACTCAACAAATATAGCAAAATCCGTGTGTATTTGCATGCTAAGACTGTGTGACAACAAGCCACAGAACCTCAGTGGCACGCAAACATAAACATTGCTTTTGTACATGAGCCTCTGGGTCAGCAGGGCAATTCCGTTGACCAGAGAGGAGCTTGGCTGGGCGCATTCCTCTGTCTGTGGTCAGCTAGGAGTTAACTAGGGGGCTTTGCTGACTGATTTTCTCTGTGCTTGCTCATATATCTAGGGGATCGGCTGGGACTACTGGTCTGGCGGTGCTTTGCTCTGTGTGTCTCATCCATCCTGCAGAGTGACCCAGACACAGTCTCATGACGGAGGCAAAGGAACAAGAAAGAAGGGATTGTCACAAGGCCTCTTGAGTCCTGAGTTTGGAACTATCACAGTGTCTCTTCTGCCACGTTCTTTTTTTTTGTTTTTAGTTTTTGAGTAATTTATCTTATTTTATTTTTTTAATTTATTTTATTTTTTATTCTAAAGATGTGGGGTACAATTCAGGATTAGGTATACAAGCATAGTGCAGATAAAGTTTGGACCCCCGTTTGGTTCCCACTTTTGCCTGGTTTGAGATCAGGTACCCTTATTGATGGTGTGCCCCCACCCCCGCCCCCCTGGCAGTATTCCACTGCTGCCAATCCCTTTTAGTATTCTGGTAAATGTTCAGGATCCGCTTATGATTGAGAACATGTGGTACTCTGTTCTTTGTTTCTGGCTAGATCACTAGTATCATTGAGTCTAAATCCATCCACAATGCTGCAAAGTCTATATGTGTGCCCTTCTTGATGGCTTCGTAATATTTCTTTGTGTATATGTACCACATTTTTTAACCAGTCCAGTTTCGATGGGTGGGTAGCACAGTTGGTTCTGTATTCTTGCTCTTGTGAATAGTGCTGCAATCACTTCTGCCACTTTCTTTTTTTAATTTTAATTTTTATTATAAAGATGTGGGGTACATTTCAGGTTTAGGTAGACAAACGTTGATCATGCAGATACCCTTGTTGATGAGGTATGCCCCTCTCTCCCCTAGCAGTTTCCCTCAGCTGCCAATCCCACCCCCTCCCCTGACGGTGTTTCCCCCTACTGCCAATTGCTTCTGCCACTTTATATTGGCCGAAGAAAGCCACAAGGCCAGCATGGATTCAAAGAATAGGAAAACATATTTACCTCTTAGCGGGAAGAACTATAAAGACACATTGCAAAGTGCACAAGATACTGGAAGTGGTAGTGAGTTGAGATCATCCTCTAAATCAGTCCTCCATACTCCCACGGCTTCACACGTCTATCCTTTACAGCTCTTGCTGGAATTTTTGTTTTACATTTTAGTTTACTCTCTGATTGATGTCTGTCATCTCCCCATCCCACTAAGTTCCACGGAGGTAAATGCTCAGTGCTTCACACACCGAAGTTGCTCCATCATTATTTCTGAATGCATGAGTGAATAAATGAATACATTATTTTCTCAATTGGTAGTGAGGAATGACCCTAGTCCTGCCAGGACCGAGACCTCTAACTGTCTTTGACAACCATGACGGACACTGGCTTGGTACACAAGGGACATCACCCTATTGTTTCCCATCTTCGGGGAGATTGGAGGTCACTTCCTTCTCTCTAGGACACTATCCAGTCACAAAACATATACTTCTATCACGCAAACAAACAAAAAGTGAACAGCATTTTTCTCCAGGCTTGATGATCCTTTCTCGGGACGGATACTTATTGTACTCACTGAACTGACAAAACAACCGGTAAAATCAAATTTTATTTCTGGTCAGTCCAAACCTGGATCATCACAGTAGCTTTAAAGCAGGTCTTCGTATCTTCTGCCTAAATTTCTTTCAGTCCACCTTGAAAGGCAGCATGGTGTCGGTAAATAATAATAATAATAATAATAATAAAAGTTTGGGTTGTAGAGCCAGACGCGCTTGCATTTTACTTCTGCCTCCTCCAATATAACTATTTGATGCACTGACCATGTCCATTTTAGCTTTTAAAGTCATTTTGAAACTTGTCAAATTGCTTTGCCAATTTGGTTTCACTGAATGAGGAAAGTAAGAAAAGAAGAGGCATAATTTTTAAAAGGCTTTGTTAAAAACTGCATTTTTCCTACATTCCTTGAAAACATTTGGCTTTGTGATTAATGAATAGGCTTTCTTTTCGAGACTGTAAAATTATAGTCGTTTTCTCACAGAGCATAAAGAACCGGGATTTTTTTGTAATAGCAGTAAGTTTTTGCCAGTTTTTAAAATAGTGACTTTCTACCCTCGTAAGAACGTTTCTTGATTTTAATCACTCATCAATTACAGGTTGTGCAAAATATGAAACATTCTGCTGAACAACATGTATGACCTCTAACTCTAGCAGAGCTTTCTTTGTTACAGTTTTTTTTTTTATTTTCTGGAGTAGTCACATTTTTTAAGCTCAGAAATCTGCTCAATGAAAATTGTTAAATAAAAGTTATGCTGCAATTAAACTAGCTTTAAAAAGTCGAAAACACCTGAAAGACATGCAAAGTTCTTTTCAGCGCCGGGGTAGAAAGACCTTTCTGACACGTATTTTTTTATTTTCATTTTTCAAAAATGACAGCCTTTGTGATTTAAGGATTTGTATTCTGTTCTAAAGCTTATCTTTTCAGTGTTTGACTATCCGTTGTGCTATATTACAATGGGCAATCATGTTCTAGATGGAAATGAAAGTCATTTTTAGAAAACACAGCCAATTTACCTGCCTCTGGGCTGCTTAATAACATAAGGCTGCCACTTGCTTTGCATCAAAGGCTTGTAAAAGTGATTGTGTTTAAAGCCTTTTGTGAGATCCAAAATGGAACATCAATAGCCAAAAGAATAGCCTGTTCTTACATTTTAGGAAATGGATTTCATGTGTGGGATGAGCTTTAAAGCTAAATTAAAAAAAAAAAATCCTGCCATTAACATAAGCATGAAATTGGAAGTTCAAAAAGTAATCTTCTTAGATTGAAATATGTACTTTTCTAGGACAATGCTACAACTTATGAAGAGTTAAACTATGGAGCATCAAGAAAACAAAAACTACGAGTTAGAAGACTTTCAAGATCCACCACTGGACCTGCCACAAATGTAGCTAGTAGGAGATATTTTATATGTACCTGGGGGAATCTAGCAGGGGTGAAGAAAGCATCGAGATTGAAGGACATGCGTTTCATAGGTTCGAACTCTAACTCTGAGGCTTCCTAATTGTACAACTTAAATTTAAGTAAACTATTTTGCATCTAGAAATCTCAAATTACTCACGTAAAATTTAGTGAAAGCCAGATTTTACTGCGTACATTTGTTGAAACAGTGAAGTAGTTTGATGCTTGACACAGTGATTGACACACAGTGAGAACTCAATAAATGTTCATTGCCTAATTAGTTGTGTACACTGGGACAATAATATGTTAGTGCCTTTTAAGTGCCGAGCACTGTGCTTCACACTCTAGCTGTTATATCACCAGCAAGTGTTTATTGCCTCTAATAGAGAAAAAAAAAAACTGTGACATACAGAGGGATATAAAGCAATTTTCCAAAGGATGCAGAAAACCATGACTTAAACCTACCTACGTGCAACTCACAAATACACGCGTGTGTCTGTTTGCTCCCAAAGTCGCTTAGCACTTCTGCATCTCTGAATTTATTTTAAAGCTGAATGATTCCAGTTTTGGATAAGATGAAGTAAATATATATCAGTCTAAAACTGCTATAAAAATGACTCAGTCTTAACTAAAATATCCTATTTTCTCCCTTTCAGATTACATAGGTCAACTTTTTTTTAAATGAGTCTGATCAAAGTAAAAGTATTCATCTTACCACCTAGGATTGTTACCATAGGAGTAATTTATATGACTAGCAGACCTAGGTGTCAGTTTTTCATACAATAAAGTAGGTTTTGCATCCAGATAAATATGGAGAAAAGAAAAAAAAGTTCCAGGCCTGAGGAGCAAATGGGTGGCAAAAATATCATTAGACACGATGAGAGTGTGATGAATAGAAGATGTACACATGGAAGGTCAAGGTCTCACTCAACAAGAACTTTGCCATTCTTAGTAATGCGGTAGTCATCAATTATCTAGCCACGAGCTTCAGGAAAGAAGCCGAGATATAAAACTTAGGGTCCTTATCCTGAGGTCTAAATGACTCCTTGCACAGAATTTCTCAACCTGAATGGGGAAAAAAAAGTACATATTAGTTTTTGCTAGCCTATATTCAATATATAACATGTTCTGCAATTAGAAGCATTGGCAAGTGCACGGTGTGACACACACGTCGTGCCAACATGAACACATCTTGGATGTGGTCCCAAGCAGGGTAGAGCTTGGGGAGGAGCCCTGGGAGTGGCCAACCCAGATGTCCCCTTCCCTCAGGCTCCATGCCTGACCATACAGGTCATGCCGAGGCCTTGGTTGAAGTGTTCCCTGTGCTAGCTGACCACATCTTGCAGCTATGACTAGTGAAGCTTCTTATGCCCCCCATTCCTTGAAGCAGTTGGTCCCTGGGCTGGTTCAGATCAGATCAGACACTCCTGGATCCACACCCATAATCTTTAGTTCATTTTAATTCATCATAAAGAGAGATCGCAACCATTTTAGGTACAGGTGACATATGAAGATCCACACTTTCACACTATGCTGGCACTCTAGAAACTCTTTTCATGCACGACCTTCCACTCCGCCCTCTGTAAAACGCTGTGTAACCTGTGTGCCTTTTGCAACTGGGGGTATTTTTTCCTACCCAGCAACTTCCTTGACAGTTCTATTTTGATATCTTATTGATACGCAAAATGCTTAAAATTACACTTTCCTTTTCCTAAAGTTAATTTCTTTTTCAGAATTATTGGCTATCTATACAGACCACCAAGATTTTTCTGAACATCTCAAGGCCTTCTTTTGTTCTCCTCAAGTCTTCACCTCCACCCAAATTCATGATTAAACACTTAATCCTTGAGTACAGATGTGTTGGGTACTAACTGAGGTATTGGAGATACAGTGCGAAAAAGTCACAGAGACTCCTAGGTCAAAGTCAATGACTTTCCTTTGGAATCTCTCCCAGCTGTCTCTTTCCATACTTGCTTCCACAATCATGATTTAGAACAGCATTTATCTGCGGCTGAGTGGTTACCATTGTTTACCACCTGAGTTCTGAATCCAGAGTCACCCTTTCTCATCAAACTTCTAAACTTCTACACGATTTCTTTATGAAGTTTTAATCATTTTATTAATTGCTCAAAGCACCACATTACATCCCGTCATCTATGGTAAACAGCCCAGTCTCGTTACCTAGCATTCAGACTCCATAAAATCCAGTCCTGACATTGCAATTTAGCTTCATCTCTTCTGTGTTTACATCGACCTACTGGCTTCTATCCATCGTACTGGGAACATGCCTTATGGTATTATTTTTGTCACACGTTTACTCCTCAGACATGAAACATTTTCTTCTTTTTCTCTACATGTATCTCAAGGTACAACTTAGTTTATTGCGTGAAAACCATTGTGCAGCACAGATTTATAAAAGAATTTATAACTCTTGGAACACATGCGTTATCTCATTCATTTTTTTGTTCTTTTGATACAGGGGTCTGGCAGGAATGACTGGTTTTAGTTTGGCGAATTAAAGATTAGGAAATTGGGATAATGTAAGGTTGTAAATGAGATGACAAGTTAAAAAATGAAAATAAAAATTTTGAGCCTAGTTTCTATCTTTTTCCTCTATGCTATGTATGTGACCAACTAAAAGTTACACTGAGAAACTTTGAATTCCAGCATCTTTTTTTTTTTTGAGTTGGAGTCTCACTATGTCACCCAGACTGGAGTGCAGTGGCCACTCCCGGCCACCACAGCCTCAACCTGCTGGGCTCCGGTGATCCTTCCGCCTCAGCCTTCCAAGTGGCCGGAATTACAGGCATGCGCTACCACGCCCATCTGATTTTTTGATTTATTGTAGAGATGAGGTCTCGCTGCCCAGGCGGGTCCAGCATCTTAACAAATGGCAGGTGAATCTTCCTAAGAGAGACTTGCAGGGCCTTTCCCCTTGGGTAGATGACTTGGTCAATGAGGATTCTATGGGACACAAATGCTTTGTTGTGGGAGTCACTGTATGTCCCTAAAAAACATACAACCCTTTAGCTTTCATTTCATCTTCATCTCCATGCCTAGGTGAAAACTACTGCTGATTTAACACCGTCAAACACCCTTTAATTTCTGGATTGATGTACACGATGCTGAACTCAACTTGCCAAACTCGGGTTATGTATTGACTGTGCAAGTGAACCCCTGGGACACCTCAGAACGGTTGATGTCAAGTGGAATATGATGAAATCCTGTAAGAACTGAATGGGTCATAAAAATATTGCAGCTAGGCCACAGCAGCAGAAAAGACAGAAACATCTTTTAAAAAGGAAGAAAAAGAAGAAGAAAAATCGCTATGGGTATGCAACCAAAAACTGATGCTTGCCTTATGTAACTCTTCTGACCGAAATATATCTCTACATAGTCAGGGAAAAAAATTACTCTAGCTCAGCTTTTATAAAATCAATTTTGCAATTTTTACACGAACATGTATATTTTTACATTTAAGTATATAATGGGAATGGCTACTTTCTTGTCAAAATTGTTCAGAGAATGAATATTCCCTAATTGCATTTCTGTAGAAAAACTCATTTGTTTTGAAAATACATCTTTCTTGTCAGAATAAATGAGGACCATCATTTATTTTCCACATGTTAATATTAGAACAGTTTGTATTTTTACTGTAAGATACCCAATGTCATAAGCCAAGGGAGAGAGGAAAAAATAAATGACATTTACTGAGTTCCTGCTATGTTCACAAATCTTTCTCCGTATCTTGTTTTATTTGGCAGTAAACTTATAAGTAGGTATTTTAGTCTACATTTAAGAAATGATACATTGGAGTTTGGAGAGATTAAATAACATATCCAAAAGCTCCCAACTAAGAAGAGACAGAACTGGGTGTGTTTCACCCAAAACTGATGCCTCCTCTATACAGTACAGCATTTGACACATCCAAGGTGATCAGCAAATTGCCATCAAACAGAAACTTCTATCAAAATAAATATTGTTCCTTAAGTATTGAAAATAGTGAAAGTGCAAATATTTTGGACAGACGTATGTCTCTTTGTAGGCAAGTTATAAAAACGGTTTATTTTCTGAAGTATGAAAAAATGATGTTATTTTTGCTTTCATTAGAAAACAGCCGGCAGTGAAAGAAACCAAATGAAACCTACTAAAGCTCAAAGATTACATTTCCCTTTTCAGCCAACAGAGGCATAGAAAGTAAACTGGAAATAGAACACGGAAATGAGTGGAGGTTTTCCATCATCTTTCTAAGGGAAAGAGGCCACCCTCCACCAAGTGCAGAAGAATGACATCAGTTAAGTCCCACATCATTCTCCCTGGCCTGCCTCAATGCTGGTGTCTATCAGTCAATCATTCCCCCAGCCAAACTAGCACTGTGGATAAACTGGCTTGTTCCTTGGAAAGAAACCTGCGACAGCTTAGCCAGTCGTAACTTGGCAGCTTGTTTATTCCTGTGCATTCTTAACCTTCAGGGCATCAGTTGGATTTTTTTCTTTGTTTTTTTTCTGTCTAAAACAGGCCCTTGTTATTTTGTCATTATTTTTTTCTCAATGGCATTTGAGGTCCAAGGAGAAAGGGTCTATAGTGGTATTATATCAAAATGTTTTGTTTAAAATGATGGCACTGAGCAAAAGTTATTTGCTGTGTATGACAGGGATGAAAATGATAAGTTCTAGAGTCAGGCTCACAAGGACCAAATCCCAGCTCTGCCATTTGCTAACTGTGCAAGTTAGGGCAAATGACTTAATTATTCCTTTTTTTTTTTTCCTCAGCTTCCTCATCTATAAAATGGTACTAGGAATAATAGAATCAATACAGCTAACACCTAGGATTATCATAATAATTAAATGTTGTATCGCTTGAAAAACGTTTAACAGTGAGTGCTTGCCAAATAGTAAGAATCAATGAATATCTACTTATTGCTATAGCAATATATAATTTGGATGTTTGTTCTTCCAAATCTCGGATTCAAACTTGGTCCCCTGTATTGGAGATGGGACCTAATAGAAGATATTTGGGTCATGGGTGTGGATCCCTCATGAACAACTTGGTGCTGTCTTTATGGCAATGAGTGTGCTCTGTTAGTTTCCATGAGAGCTGGTCGTCTGGAAGCCAGCACTTCTCTTCTCCCTGTCTCTGTTATTTCTTCTCTTGCCATGTAATTTCTGCACAAGCTGGCTCCCTTTCACCTTCCGCCACAGGTGAAAGTTCCCTGAACCTCTCACCAGAAGCAGATGCTGGCACCATGCCTCTTGTACAGCCAAAAGAACCATGGGCCAAATAAACCTTATATATACATATTACCCCACCTCAAGTATTCCTCTATGGCAACACAAACAAATTAAGACACTTCTTATTTTTTAACACCCAATTATCCACTAGAATTCTCAGGAGAACTTAGCAAAGGAGAAATACAAGAATCTCCTTTGAAAGTCAATTCGTGTCCTTCTGTGTCCTATCTCAATAAGTCTGGTATGTGTACATTGCTCAACTTAATTCATCTCCACTAAAATCGGTTCACAAGATTTTGGAAGGATATTTGCCAATTTCATTTCAGATGAAATTAAATTGAGTCGGACAGGTGATGACACACTGTAAGTTGGCTGAGGACTCTGCATATTAACACAGCCTCCAACCTCTGCATCAGAGAAGGGCAATGCACGTAACCAAGGGCAATTAATCTCCAGATAAGGACTGTTTTTCTGTATATTTTTGAATGAAAGGAATTCTCCACAATAACATTATGCCTAAGTGATACAAATTATAAAGTAAAAGGGAGAATTATTTAGAAAATTCAGGGAAAAACTGCATTAGTCAGCTCAGGCTACCATAACAAATACCATAGATTGGATGAATGGCTTAAACAACAGAAATCTATTTTCTCACAGTTTCTTGGACTGGAAATTTCAAGATTCAGTTTTTGGTGAGGGCTTTCTTCTTGGATGAAAGACAACTGCCTTCTTCTTCGGCCCCCATGTGACACACACAGAGAAAGAACGCTCCGCTCTGATATCTCTTCTTTTTACATGGTCCCTTGCCTTATGTGGATAAGGACCACACACTTATAACCTCATTTCACCTTAACTGTATCCTCAAGGTCCTAGCTCCAAATACCAAGTCACATTGAGGGCTAAGGTTTCATATATTAATTGGGGGAGGGGGAACAATTCAATCTGCAGCAAAGACATAACTCTGAAATAATTTTTGACTATGAAAATAAGAAAAAGAGCTTAATATTTTAGAAATGTGTGCACCTGAAGAAAATAGAAGATTTATGCCTTATGAAACTGGAGCAAGTAGCCAGAGTAACAGACTAGCAAAGATGAACAGGAGTATGAGGAAATAGAAAATGAGGTGGTAATGCTGAAATCTTTAACCCGGAGACTTCTAATTACCTTCCTAATGCATGTAGGTAGATCAGTTATTCCTGAAGCCCTCAAGCTACCAAAGCAGTTACTCTGATTAATGTATTCTCCTTAACAACTAGTGGTTGGTTTAATTGCAGATTTTCACAAACAGAAAAAGAATTTCAGAAAGAGTTTTCAAAGTACAGTATTTGGTGTGAAGAGATATGTGGAAAGAAAGATAAGGAGAGAAGACTATGTAAGTAACTAAATGAAAAAGAATTAAAAAGGGAGTGAATAAGGTATGACAAATTAGAGATGACGCAAGATGAAACAAGTGTTACGAAGAAACTGGTTCATGAAAGAGTAGAAATAAATGATGGAAAAAAAGAAACAACAGAAAGCTACCTGAGAAACAACACAGATAGCCTTCTCAAATATTTTAAAGTAAAAATTAAAATTGTATACTCATTTGAATTTCCTGACCTGAGACATCCTTCTCCACGTTGGTGTCAATCCTAAACATACACCATTGTCCACGACTCAAAGAGTTCATTTTCAAGATATTCAGATTTCAAAGTAAACTGAATTTTTCTTTAATTATTCCATGACTTAGATTCTTTCCTTATATTCATGAACTTTACATGTCACATAATTTGACAGTAAGGAATATAAAGAAGAGTTGATATTCCCAAAGTCCCAAAGCTGGTGTGAAACATCCAATTTAACAATTAAACTATATACTCCCTATAGCTATTGAAATCAAGAAAAACAAACAAGCAAACAAACTAAACTAGCACTGTGGGTTATCCAGTGTGGAAATTTGGAGAGAAAAGCAATGTAAGTCATATTTATATTTGGTTTTATTGGAACATTATATTCTCTCTTCTGTTTTAAGGTGAAATGCAGAGGAAACTCAGTTACGGAATCCCATAGCACTATTTATATGTGTAAATCCAACCTGAGCCTCTATATAATTTCCTTTCTGAAAGGACTAATCTAAGTTCTACAATTCTGTTTTAGGTCTGGGAAAGACAAAAAACAGGAAGTGAAATTATCCAGTTTAACCGGTGATAAAACCCCTCCCCTTAAGTCAACCTAATTTCTAGCAAGTCTTATCAAATAATTTCTGTCCAAAAGAGTGCAGCAGAAAGTAGACTAGCGCCGGAGTCCTCTGACACAGCACAGCTGATGTCTCTTCTTCAGAATTTTAGCCGATGCTTTTCAGCAGCCCTGGCTAAATCACCAGACGGATTTAAAAGAATGTCATTACAAAGTCCTTATGTGAGTTGGCAAATAGAAGTCAACACAAGCTTTGTGTTTTATCCAGACCAACCCATGCTGAGGACCCCAAAGTCAGATTTCCAGTTCAGGAATATTTTTGTCTAAAAATTATCTCCCCACTAAGCTCTGCAATGTTCCTTCCACCCCTCTCTCCCTTTAAGAAAAAAAAACACACGATAGTTCAACTTAGATCTCATAAGGACATAATTTTGTAAATGAGTACAAATTTCAAACGGCATCTCATAAAATGGAATAAATTAAAGAGATTTGAGAATAACAGTATTTGGGGGGAAGACTGAGACTTCTGGATAATTCAACCTATGCATAAATAGACGTGGACGTGTTTGGGTACAGAAATAGATATATTTTATCACACACACATACACACACATATACACATACACACACAACCTCTCTTGTATGATATTTGTTGCATGAAACAGATGGTGATTCTGTCCTCAGAAAAAGAGAGAACTCAACGTGACCAGTTTCCAGCGCTGTGGAAAAGTTCTGTCTTCTGGATGGCAGCGGTCTCCCACCTGAAGCCGAGTTTTGCAGCAAGCAAGTCTCAGGCACTTCCAAGAAGAAATCTTCTAAGTTCTGTCTGTATAGGGCAGCCACCTGGGTTGCAGAACAGCCCATCTGCTCGTGCTGGCAGGCTCTGTGAGAGGCAGGGTTGGCTACTGCTAAATTGAATGTTCCGCAAAGCCACCATGATCACTGAGAGGGGAGACACCCACCGACTCACCCATGCTGGGGCCCGTTCATGTGAGAACATTGATGCTGCGGTGAAGAGCAAACATGGCAGATGTCCTCAACGGGAAAGAACGAGCAGCATATTTGCAAATGATGCTTCTGGTCATACTTGACTTGTAAGGCTTGGGATAAACAGGTGTTGGCTGAGTTAGGGGTGGGGAAGCAGGGAGGCCCATTGTTCTGAGGCAATCTGAGCACAGCCTTTATATTTCACTGTGTATTT
This sequence comes from Carlito syrichta, assembly GCF_000164805.1. NCBI lineage: Eukaryota > Metazoa > Chordata > Mammalia > Primates > Tarsiidae > Carlito > Carlito syrichta. The sequence continues at coordinate 107,253 of NW_007247791.1, read as the reverse complement.
AGTAATTTGGTTATAAGATTTGTTGTGCGTTGCTTACTACCTCAGTTCAACAGAAATTCTATATTCCACCATGGTCAGGAAACAAAGCTTTTCCTTTCATGCCCCCATGTTTTCAAGATCATTTCCATTCTGCCATCCTCAAAGAGTGTTATGGATATCCTCAACGGATGAAGGCCAGAGTTATCCACAGAAAGTCAGAAAATAACTAAGGGGCTCTGTTTTCCTTCCATGTTTTCCCCTTATCCTCCTCACATCACATCACATCCCTCAGCGACATTCTTGGAACCTCTCTGCTCTTCCAGCTCCTTTCTCAGGCTCTAAGATGCAACTTTTGAGAGCAGAACAACTTACTTGGCAACCTTACCTTTATTTCAACTCTTTCTCATTAGCCCTGGGGGCAAATGTTTCTTTGAGTTTTTGTTTCTGTCTTTGGATGTGCTGAAAAAGGAAAAGGGCCTTGGACTACCATGGACAGAGCAGAAAGATAGGAAGACAAACAAAGCATACACACATATGTACATCAAGAAAGAACCCTAAATTTTCCAATGCATGGCCATATGTTTTCCTCAGAATAATCCCCTTAGGTAAATATTGCTAGCATTTCTGTACAGACGAGAAAACAGAGACTGAGAGAGGTGCTAATTTATCCGCTCAAGTTTGTTTAATTCAAAAAACGAGAAAGGTTACCTCTCTCACATGCAAAGGCTGATGAAGATTCTTTCCTTGACCAAACTCTAGTCAGGTTCCTCTGTGCCATTTTCTCAACTAACCCTCAACCTCGACTTATAAGGACTTCAACAAACAAGGGCATGGTTTCCCACAACTCAAGGCCATCTCTCTAAAAGGATTCTAGTCCCCCTTCAAGTGCTTGCCTAAGAGAACTCAAGGCTGTCCAAAAAACGTGCTGCTTGTTCCAGCCAGCACCTGAGAATGTAGACCTTGGGCCTCTGTGTTCTGACCTTTGTGAAATGGTGAATCCTAACTTCAATCATTGCCAGCCAGCAGGCAAAGTAGTTTAACTGCATTTACACCGATTTTCCACTTCCCTAGCTATAGAGGGACCCTACTTTTTCACCTCCTACTTCCCTTTAAAATGCCCATTCACCTCTCTGCAAATCAAAGTCGAGTTCACCACATGCTGGTGTCTTTCCCCTATTGCAATAGTTATTTCTGATTAAAATCTGTCCTGTCACCCTAGTGTTCAGGGTTGTTTGAACCTGTTTTGATGAGCTGTAAGATGACATGAGTGCATGTTAAAGTTATAAAACCTTTCCATTTTTTTCATTGCCCTTTAGAGCTCTAATAAGGTTACAATTCCATAAAAGAAGATATTGTCATTGTTTATAAACTTCCTGAATGCAGAGATCAAATTCCTTTTGCTCACCATTGCAATCACCAGCACTTTACACGCCGCCTGGCACATAAATGTTCAGCCAATATTTATCTACTGGTAAATATAAGGCAGACAGATAAAACTATAGTTCAAGAGTTTTCTCTAAGTTTTTTTTTCTAGTGTGGACAAGGGCAATGACTGCTCCTTAGTCTTGGGCTGTGGAGTGAGATGGATGAATACAGATGATATTTCAGTGCTTCTTGAGTTATGTAGTACATTAGCTACTTTTAGTGTTATTTATATAAGTAACACACTGGTAAATAATAGCAGTATGTAGGAATAAATATTTTATTATTCAGCTGTTTGTATGTAAGCAGAACTTGCTTTGCTTCACACAGTGTGAAGAAAAAGAGTCCACAGTCTCTTCTTTACTCTGTTGTCAAAAGGTGTATTTCTTACCTTTGTGAATTTTATGTACTTTCATAAAAACACTTTTATGAAAAGTTTCACTGATGCAGAGGAAGTGGAAGGCTCTATAAAAGTGTTGCCTCCTACTATTGAAAAGGGAAGCAGTTCTTGCCAGAGTATATTTTTCAATAAGCCCAAGAAAAACTCAGTTTGGGGAAAAAAAATTTTTTTAAATGACAATCAGGGTTTATCCAGAAAAGAAAGAAAAATCCTGTGCTTCAATTCAAAATATCTTAGAATATAGTACCCCAATACTATTGTTGAAGAGGAAACACAGGAGGCTCAAAACCCAGTTTGTTTTCAAGCATCTTCTCATTCATTTTGTTTTTTCTATTTGATCTGCCGGGATTATAACCCTTTCACATATTCTTTTTCACTGACTTTTGGAGTGTGTTATCATGTCAGAGAAGGCAGAGATGGGATATATTGCCAAGAAAAAACAGTGATGTTTACTGACATTTCAGAGAGATGTCCTTTTGTCACAGTACAGAGTATGGATTGTATAGATATTATATGTCAGATTCATGTGTACATTTCTGACATATGTGCATTTTAGGTCACATAGAAAATTCACATAAGCAACTGCATAACTTCAAGGGTGACAAGATATACACATATATATATATAATGTCCGTCATTCCATCTTGCTGGCTCAGCCCATTGAGCAAAGACACAGTGTTTATGTCTGTATATATAAGTTGTTCTTTCCAAATTTAGTTTGGGCCAGATGTAAAGAGGCCAGTACGCTGCAAAATGGAAATAACCTTTTTTTCTTTCTTTGTGGTAATGAAAGCATACAGTACACATATCAACCAGTAAGAAAAAATGCTGAGTCTTTGCTTATTTTCTGCTTCAGTAATCTTTATTGAATGGCAATCCTGTTCTACATGAATAATATTTGTTTTATTTGGGGGCCTCTACAATTCTTTGTCCAAAATTCATTGTGTGCCAGTCTCATCGAGACTTCCCCAGAGCTGTTTATAAGAGTAAGCTGGCTCAAGGGATTAGGGACTGCAAAGGAACATTGAACATAATGCTAATATTTAGAGTTTTTCTGTGATGCAAAATAAATATTCTAGGGCCCATTTCCCCAAAGAGTCTCTTTCTAGATGACAGAGTCCTAGCAAATGCAAGCCTGTGAAATTATGGGCTCCAATTCTTCTCCAAACTCAGCAAAACTATAGTAAGAGAAAGTCTCAGAGAAAAATAATGGATGTTCTGATGGCTATATCATGCTCAGGCTTGTAGGGTGGGTCTGCTGAAACAGAAGAACAAGTGTGCCCACCCCATTTGTCTATAAACTGATACCAGAATAAGTATCAGTTAATAAAAATGCCCATATTAGAAGCCAAACATAGAAAAATAGACACAAGCATTCTTATCCCAACAAGTCCCACTTAATCTTCTGTATTTTTGACTCTGATGATGCTAAGAAATGTAAAACTGCAAACTTACATACACTGATTTAATTTATAATTTTTTGAACTTTTTTTTCAAGCTACATTAGGTCAGCAAAGAAGAACTCCAGTGAGTCCAAGGAGAACATCCAAATGCAAATGGCATGGTTCTAACAATAAATCTTTTTTTTTTTTTTTGGTAAAGATTCCAGCATCCAAATTGAATCTAATTTTTCTAAAAACTCTGGTACAGGGGAATACAATTTCTCTAAAGGCAAAGATTCTACCAGAGACATACTAGGGCCACAAAAAAGAGAATCATGACAAATCTCTTGCAGAAATCTCTGTTCCTAAGAACCGAAGATCTTAGTTACTACCCACAAAAGGTTGGCCTTACCAAAATGTTCTCCTAATACTCTGATAATACAGATTAAAAAGGAATTCACTATCTCAAGAAGATATGGTTCTAAATTATTTTTCAGTTATTTTATTCCAAAAATTTGTGAATTCCATGTTACTATTTCTTTTCCAAGAAAAACATTCAGAAATATAAGCAGCATTCATTATTGTGAAGATTATCAATGAATGCAAGCAGAAATGCTGGATGAGATATGGAATCACATAACACTATATTTCCAGAAGGCTTTTACACACAACGCTAAATAGTGTTACCTTGTAAGAATTTTTTAGATGTTTTCAATTCCATAAGAAATTAGGCGACTGCCCAGATGGTATATTTTAGAAGTCCCAGGAGTTCTGTTTTTCCTAAAGTTGTTTTTTCTTTATTGCTATGATTCCTTTAATAGAAAAAAAGCGAATTAATTTTAAAAGAACTAAAAAGTAAATAGAAAGATAAATGTCTTCTGAACTTGTAAACTATGTGCCAGAATTAGAACTGGAACTCTTTCATAAATTATTTCATTTAATTTATTATGAGTAACACATTTCAGGCAATTTAGTCATGGTTTCTGTCACACTTGTCTCTCATGCATTTATTCTATAAATACTAATTGAGCACATATTTTGGGCTAGGTACCATATAAAGTCCTGAGAACATAGGAGTAGGGGGGAAAAAAGTCACGGCCACAGTTTCCAGAAAGCAGAATGGTCATTAATTCAGCCAGTAATGCTAGCTTCTTTTACAATTTGGCCAAAATGCTATGAAAAGAATTATCAGTAGATAAAGGGAGGACAATTTAACAAAAAAGTAAATAAATGAATAAAAGTGATAAATGAGTTTGAGATCAGCTTGAGCAACATAGTGAGACCACGTGTCTACAAAAAATATAAAAGTTAGCCAGGCATGGTGGTATGTGTCTGTAGTACTTGGGAGTACTTCTAGTACTTGTAGTACTTGGGAGGCTGAGGCTAGAGGAACACTGGAACCCAGGAGTTGGAGGCTGCTGTGGACTATGACTGTGCCACTGCACTGCAGTCTGGGTGACAGAGAAAGATCCTGTCTCTAAAAATAAAAATGAAAATAAAAATAATGATAGACAATAATATCATGAGATGTGGTCTTTGAGGGATACAAGAAAGAGATAGTGTTATTTCCAGCTGGATTTCTAGTCTCATTCACTGAAAAGTTTTTTCGTTGTTTTTTTTAAATAAATCAATATTTTTTATTATGGTTTTGTGGGGTACAGTTAAGGGTTAGGTGTACAATTACTTTTCATTCAGGCACCCTGTTGATAAGAGGTGTTTCCCCTTCCCCAGACAGATATTTGCTACTGTTAATCCCTTCCCCCTCTCCCCCATAGTTTCCCATACTGAAAAGTTTAACAATAATTCCCCCATTTTTATAAGACCAATAAATATGCCTATTAGCAACAAAATTAAATTAAAATGAACAGAATGCATTAGAGACAGATTTTGCAATTCCTACTTTAGATGAAAATCATGATGTTAAAAAAAGGCATTTGCCTAAAATCATACAACTTGGGATGTGACAAACTGAGATTTTGCTCCGACTTTGAGTACAAAGTACCCTACACATGCTGCTTTAAGAATAAGAAGAAGCAAACACACTCAAAATAAAGAAGATGGTGAGTCGAAAGCTTTCAAGATGCACAACATTGACATCCTGGTTTTCGGAGTTCTGGGTTTCACTGGAAAGGGAATATGAGTAAGAATGTTCATCATGTACAGTAATTTTGCTCAACTCCCAAATTTGCTTCTTGGGATACCAAAAATCATGATTTTTATCATCTTGCTACAGATGAAGAATCCGTGTGTTAAAGTGTTACAGTGTTTTAGGCCTAGGCAGAGTTGGGAATCTTTATATTAAAAAAAAATTTTTTTTAACTTGGGAGAACATTTCAGTCACAATTAATTGCATTTTCTTTTTTAGCAATTGGCATTACAGTGATAAACTAGTCATCAAGACCTGATCATCTATTCTGATACTATAATATTTCTATAGAAAATCATCTTCTCTTCAAGAATCTTAAAGAAAGATCTAGTTTAGCTCTTTGGAAAGCAGTGTCCAATTGCTTCAGTGAGAAGAATTAAGTCTTTTGGCTTAATTCCAAGTTATTGATTTGACCCAGAGACGTACACAGCTGGAACTAATAGCAACATCAAAACTTAGTGGTTTAAAAATAGCAAGTTATTATATTAGGTGATTCCTTGGGTTGACTTAGCAGCTCATTCTGCATTTCTTGCTTAGAGTCTTTCCTGTGGCTATTGTTCAGTGTTAGTTGATGCTGGAGTTGCCTGAAAAGTCAGTTGAATTTGCTGATGGTGGCTTTTGGCTAGGAGTTTGGCTAGGCACTGCATTAGAGAAACCACACATGGTCCCTACATGTAGCTTTGGCTTCTGAAAGCATGATGTTTGAGTTTCAAGGAGAACTCATGAGCAAGCCTTCCAAGAGACACAAGACAGAAATTTAAAGGCATCTTATGTCTTGATCTGTGGCGTCCCCACCATTATTTTCACCAAAATCGATTATGCAAGCAAGTCACCAAATCTACCTTACATCCAAGGGCGAGAAAGTACACAGTTTAATATGCCCTTTAATATGAAGAAAACATGGGTACATAAGAAGGAAAGGAATTGATGGTGGTCATCTGTGGATAATATTTACCAAAATATCTTTCCTTTGTATGTTGTTAGATCAGGTGAGGTCTTACTTGGAAGTTGTATTGCTATTTTTACCTTCTTTTGTGAGCATCAAGGGCGTGATTTTGAGAGGGAAATAACAAGTAATTGTATTCCATCTATGCCAATTCTGAGCCTAATCAATAATTTGAAATTAAACAAGTCCCATCTTTGTCACTGGATCTCACAGAATCTACTGGATTCTACCTTCAAAGAGCTAAACTTATTGGCTTTTAAAATCATTTTCAATGCTAAGGTATTGTAAGATAAGATTATTTTCTATAAAAATAGCTTCTTGCAGATAACCAACTTTAGATAATCACATAAATTTTCCTGATAGAGAAAACTTTGTTATCAGAAATTTTCTTTCTCTGCAAATTTTCTTTCTCCGCAAATTTTCTTTCTCCACAAATAATTAGCTCATGATTTACTGAACTTGTCTTATAGGAAATCACCTTTCGAATGAAGGTGCAGATAATCTCTGCTACTGTTGTACCAGAAAGCCTATCTGGTATATATATATATATCCCTAAATTTTGCTGCCTTCAGCAGTACCTTGTATTAGTCTACGACTCAGTAAATTTATATTGAATTTTGAATGATTGAAAGAACACGTGTGTGCCTGATACATTTGACACAGTCTGAAATAACACACAGATGTGTTTCTGAAATCTCAGGAAGAAAACTACATTACACTGAATTCAACGTGCATGAGTATAAACATAGGACAATCATATATGTGCCATTACTGTAGCATAGTTCTATAATTCTGATGTTTATTGTATGTATCTGTATGCCAGACTCCAAGGAACATTGCCTAATTGTGCTATTGAGATTCAACAAGACACTGAACACTTCAAGATAGGTAATGAAGTTATAAATTGAGCAAATCATAGAAAGATCAGGTCCCTAATATAAATCCTCCAAAGATCTTTCAAAGAAATAATTTCCCTTTTGATTCTTGTTCTGAGCAGAAAAATCTTCCAGCCTCCCTTGAGCCTGCATGCCAACACATACACAACCTGCCTCTGTGTCTGTAAGGATGCAGACACAAAGGCAAGGAAGTTAGAGTTGGCCAGGTGTTCCAGCGTCTGCGCTTCCAAGGTGACTGTGAATGTTCCAGGGAATGGGCAGTCTGCTGGTTCTGGCTTGTGCCTATGTGGACTGAGGTGGTGGGGAGAGGTGGACATGTGTTCCAACACTTTCAGAAACCGTGTCACTAAAATCCTGACACTCCTTCTCCTAATCACTGATTGAGAAACTGCAATTGATTCAAATATGAAATTATGATTTCACGAGGCCTTCTATTAGCCTGGGAACAGATGTACTGCTACATTGCCAGATTTAGAGTGGTTTGGCATTGCTCCAAGCTGAGCCTTGCACACATTCCAATTTTGTTAGAAAAAAGGTTTGTGCACAAAGAATTAGAGAAATTTCTTAGGTTATAGATCTTATCTGCCTTCTCTGTAAGAAAATCTTTGCAACAAATAGTGTTTTTGACAGTATTTAGTGACTTTTTATTCTTGTATTCCCTATACATAATGTTGGGTTTTTTTCCTCTAATGACCTCAAGTCATGTGTCTACTTAAAAGTCAAGGGTCATGAAAGTGCCCAGAGAGGATCACAATCAACCACAGCCTGACTAGAATGAAGATTTGGACCCTGCCACAATTGACTCTTAAAACGTACAGAAAGACAAAGGTGAAAACTAGGGTTTGCCTACAAAAATGGTTTATTTTAATTTTCTTATCATCTTTCTCGCATTTAAAATATAAAGAGGTAATCCTTGCCAACTTAGCTTTACAAAGTGGAATTCCTTTCCAAAGAGGAAGAAAAATGAGAGAGAGTTATTTCCAGTCTTGACAGAATGAAAAAGGGAAAGGAGAACGTTAAGAAAAAGATGGAAACTCAAATTTTGCCTGTCCAGGCTCAAGTCCTAAAGAAAAAAGTGTATAAGATGGGTAAAAAGGAATCTTCAGAGTAGACACGTCTCTATTTTGTTTCTCAAATGTCAAAGAAGAGATTTCTGAGAAAGGTATCCCAATAACATCATTAAAAAATTCCAAAAAAGTAAAAAGGAGAGAGTGATAGCATGGTCAGATTGATAGGGAGCCTAGTTAGGACTCAAGAGTCATTAGCCATAAGTGCCAAAGCAATGAAGATAAACTGAAATTCATGCATGCCTCTTGAGGGTCAGAGAGTGTGGCAGGCAGCTTCTAAGGTGGTCCCGGAGATTCTCACCTCTCGGGATTCACTGGTTTGCAAAATCTGCTTCTTTTGATTAGCATGCCTGTAACCAGTAAAATGAAATAATGTGGAGGAGATACCTCTTCAGTGATTAGGTTTCTAATATTATGACCTTTGTCTTGCTAGAAGATTCTCTATTGTCTTCTCATCCTGCATGCTGTAATGAAGCAAAGTTCCATGTTGAACAAGTCCACATGGCAAAAAAACTAAGGGTAGCAGCATTAGTCTTGTCAGGCTGCCATAACAGAATACCCCAGGCTGGTGGCTTAAATAAAAAAATATACATATTTTCTCACAGTCCTGGTAACTAGATATCCAAAATCCAGTTGTCAGTAATGCAGGTTTCCAGAGAAACCTCTCTCTTTGGGTTGCAGATGACCCTTATTTGGTGTGCAGGTAGAGAGAGAGATTTCCAGTCTTCCTCTTCTTATAAGGATACCAATCCTTTATTAACTTATTTGACCTCATTACCTCCTTAAAGGCCCTATGTTTAAATGCAATCACATTGAGCGCTAGCACTTCAACATACAAATTTAGGGGACACAGTTCAGTTTGTAGCAGCAGTCTCTGACCAACAGCCAGTGAGAATCTAAGACCCTCAGTCAATTAGCTAATTTGGAACTCAGTGCTACACAACCAATGAATGTGCTTGAAAACAGATCCCTTCCCAGTTGAGCCTTCAGATGAGAACACAGATCCTTGGTTGTGAGAGATTATGAAGCTGGGGAGCCAGAAAAGCCATGCCAAGATTCTTGTGAGATGATAAATGTGTATTATTTTAAGACATGCATTTACATGTAAGTTGTTGGGCCACAGTAAATGACTAACACAGAGCAGTAGATGGGCTTAAACCCTGTAGGTTAACCCTGGAACTCAGGAATCAGACAAACACATTGTTCAGGAACAAAGATAATTTTACTGAAGTAAATCTTCTTCGGTTTCTTTTCAGTATGTTAGAAAAGCAAACACATTTAAGTATGGTTGAGAACATGAGTTCCCAAATCAGACAAATCTGAATTCTAACCCCTCTGGCACTTTGTAGTAGGTTATCCTTGGATAAGCGAATTTACAGCAAAGGTGAATGCAAGATGAGGAATGCAAAGCACGATAGTATATCTAAAATGGGTATAGTAACTCCACTGAGCAATAAATAAAATAAAAGCAAATTATTTGGCATATAAAAATAATTAATTGATATTAGCTTTTATGTCAGGATGCAAGTAGGGGCAGGGAGTCAGGCTGCATCTTAACACTCACTGAGCTCCTAATATGTGCTGTATCTATATATGCTAAATATAAACTATGCTGTATAAACTACACATGATCTTCCTTACTCTACGTATGATGATCTATGTAGTTGATCTGTCATCCTCTTTCAAAACTCTCCTAATTTTTAGTTAGCATCATCTTCATTTATGCAAAAGGAATTGCAGGGACTGCAAATAACCTGACTAGAGTCACAGAGATTCCATGAGAATTTGAATCTAGGATCATGGGTCCAGAGAACATTGGCATGTTTTGCTGTACTATATTTCCAAAATGATGATAAAGCCCTGACAAAAAACTGTGGAGATTACTGCAGAGTTGAGAGCCATCCTCTCGCAAAACAGAAAATTCAATAACAACATAATACTCTTTGGATCAGACTATTTTCAATTTGGATTGAATCCCTTTTTCTATCATTTCTGCTAATGTCATGGCCACATCAGAAAGAGATTATCGTTGGCTAATTCAAAATGACTTTACTCAATTTATTCGATTTACTCACAAAAGAGAGAAGTAGGTTTATATTTCCCACTGCTTATGAACAAAATAGGGTCATCACCTTTTGCATTGCATTGATTTGATTTTTGTTCACATCTTTCTAACATACTCCATTAGTTGCAGCTGGATGCTTAAAGCTTCCTGAAATTGATCAAGTTTGCCTTGGGAAAGATGCTTTTGGAGAAAGAAACTAGAAACACAAAAACCTTTTTCTTTAATATTAATGAGACAGAAATGGCTATTTAAATTGGTACGCTCGCCTTCTAGTTTCTTGCACTCTTATAGAGCCAATTATGCTGCTGTGTGTGCATGTTTCATGCAACTTTTCAATATGTTCTAAATGTTACACCTGGAAAATACAGTGGTCAGGTTCTTTAAGAGCATCAGTGCACTGTCAGGTCCTTCCCACAAAGAATGACAGGAAGACAAGAAAATGAGACCAGAGAGAAAAAACATTAGATAAATAACGTCGGAGTCAAATGTGTTGAATACGAAGAAGCTAGGAGCAACCATGGGAAATGATAAACTATCCTCGTGAAGACATTTTCAGATGCTGTGTTTCCATTAAATGCAGAAAATTGCCTGTTAAAATGACTATGAGAGAGAGAGGGAGAGAGGAAGAGGAAAAATTGGAAGTGTGCTTTATTTCTCCTAGTCATTTGTTATACACTCCAAATTTTGGTAAAGACATTTAAGGACATATTGACCATGAATTTAGCCTTTATATTCCTTGTGAAAATAAAAGGATATTTGACACAAAAAATGATCAATCATAGTGAACACAAAGCAAAGTGGTTCAGCAATTCTCTGGTGTTCTGCTGGTTTCCTTCAATCTTTACATGCTGTTTGCTCTTGTGGTGATGATTTTTTTTTTCTCTCTCTGCATCTTTTATCTTTTCTTGTTCTTTATTGAGTTTAATTACAGTTACTGTTCATGGGCGGTTGAGCTTAAAAATCATTTGCTGTCTAGTATATTTACCCTGCACTTGATTCATTCACAGCTGTTCATCAGTGCCATGCTATTTAGACTAGGGAGTGAAATCATTTATCTTTACAGAGCAAAAGAAGCATTTTCATTGTCTCAAGGTCTATAAAGGGAGACTAATACAATGATTATGATGGTAATTCTTTAGTTTAATTTAAGTTTTCTTTTATGTACTAATATTGTGGTATATTTTTGATGATTCTATTAACTGTTGTCATTAATTCTTGGAGATAACTGAAAGAATGAAGTTACCTTCATCTTTTCTAGAAAGATTGTGTCAAAATCTATTGACTGCAGATGAAGACATACTACCATCCTTATCTCAGTATGGATATCTATATGGACTGGCTTTACCTTGAAGACATTATTTGAGCAATATAAAATGCAGTTTCTGTGCCATAAATTTTGCTGAAGTACCTGGAATTTCCTCCTTTTAACTCTCTACAATGTGTGAAGGTATTGCCTTGAAATAATTTATTTTAATATGCAAAGTATTGTCTGGGAGAAGCAGCACATTTGCTATCATCAGCATATGGAATTTGTTTATGAAAGGACAGAGTTGCAAGTCATTCCACGGAGTAAAGTTCATTCTAGGAAGCAGTCACGCCCTCACCAGTAGGGGCAGCGTTTTCAGGCAAGTCCCGAGAACTCTTCAAAGGCTGGACAGGTTGACTTCCTCTGTTTACCACAAGGACACCAACTAACTCACACCTAAACTACGTAGTTTGAAGATGTGGAAAACATGCATAAGGTTATTGAAGGAGTATTTGAAGGAGTGTCATGATTTAGACGGTCATGTATTCTCATTGTCCTGTATTTAAAAGCAAAGAGTCCTCACACTTAGAGGTCTTAAACAAATTGATGGCATAGCCGAAGTTACATGGCTTATTAAAAAGTTTAAGAAAGATAAAATTTATAGATGCAGGCAACTACTGAATCTGCCATTTGTCCTGAAGGTATGTGCCAAACCAAGGGGCCTACATGCTAGGACTTACAACACTTTGTTGGGAAAGAAGTCAAAATTTGGGGCTCTGAATACAGTGGAAGTTAGTATCAAACATACTCATATAAAGGTATAAAACCAAGACTCCCTAAAATCGAGGGTGAGTGGCCTGTTTTGAAGGAGAAGGCAGTGGAATACTTGCCTACTTTAGCTTTTAGTGAAAAAAGAGAGAGAGAAAGAATTTCTAGCTGCATGCTGGTGAGAGACACCTCGCGTTACTTGGGTTCCTCAAGCTACCCAAAGAAGAAAGTAGATTTGAACGGAGCAGTTCTCAGTAGTAGTGCCTCCAGGAACCTGGTAGTAGCAAAAGATAGTTTTCCCTGGAAGATCATATTTTGATCAGGTCTCAAAATGTTTATACTGCTAACATATGAAGAAAAATAATCTTGCAATAAAAAAATTAACAAAAGCCTAAATAAACAAATTAGACCATGTAGACTGTAGACATAAAAATATCGACTATAGAACAGTAAATATGTTAATTCCATTTCAAGAAAGGCATTAGAAAAGAAACTTAAAGACATGAAAGGAGTCAAAACCTAACAATTCAATTTGTAAAGGAAATAAACAGAATTCTTAGAAGAAAGTCAAAAAGTCAATAAATTGGATACATAACAAATTAAACACAAATTAAGATGTTATTGGTGAATTCAAAAATAGATAAAATATTTTTTAGAAATATTACAGAAGGCAAATGGATAGAAAATAAGAAACCTAAGAAACAAGAAGGATACAGCAGGCAAGAATACCTCCTGTCTAATTAAATTTGCAGAGAGAAAAGAGGAAAAATGTGAGAAGAAATATTTGAAGAGTGAGTGAAGATAGTTTTTCTCAACTGACAGAAGTCACAAATATTCAGATTAAGAAACCCAGTGAGTGTTAAACACTATAAATACAAAAAAGAAAAAAAATGTATTATACCATAACAGAACTACAGAATACTACAGAGAAAGAAAGGACCTTAAAAGCAGCCAAACATATTCTACAAATGACAGAAGTTTGACCACAGACTTCATGCTGGATACTGGAAAATAGTAGAATAATATCCTCAAAGTAAGATCTAGGACTAAACCCATCATATATGAGGGGGAAACTCCCCCAATTCAGAATTCATTTAAAGAAAAATTGTGTTTTTATTCTTACTAGTTTAAACTTCAGTCACATTCAAAATACTCTCCATTTGATGCAATACATCTGTCAAGACACTTTTTCCACTGCTCAAAACAGTTTTTGATCTCGTCGATTTGGATGACTTTCAGTGTTTCTGTCGTTTTTTGCTTCATTTCTTCCACATCAGCAAAACATTTCCTTTTAAGGACTTTTTTAAACATGGGGGAAACAAAAAAAAAAATTCTCTTGGGGCAAGATTGGGTGAATAAGGAGGGTGGGACATGGAGGTAACGCCAATTTTGGTTAAAAACTGCTAAACACTCAGCACAGTGAAGGCAGGTGCTCTTGTAATTCACCCATCATGAAATGGGCAGACGTCTTGAAAGATTCTCTAAAAAATAAATTTCACTGAAGCCAAAGGCAGCCTCTCACAATAATGCTCGCTGGTACACTGATGCCAATGAGGTCTTGGAACACATATCTAGCAGGGAAGGCTGTACTATAAGGAGCTCGCCCTCCAAAAAATAATTCCTTTTTTGAGAATAATGGGAAATGAAGACAGTTTAAAATGCACAGCAAAATCCTTGAGTAAACTTTTCACAAACAGAACCTTAACTTAAAACAGATAAAAGATGTACTTTGGACAGAGGAGGAATGAACTCAGAAGGTCCATTTTTGCTTGTTAAAGATGCATGTTAACATTTCCACTGTGCTGACTAAAAAAAAGTATTTTCTGTATGTATAAAATACTAAATAATAATTGTGATTACTATGACAACAAAATGCAGTCAATTTTAAAATGCAAGTAAAGAGAAAATAACCAGAAAAAGCAGAAGAAATAGAAAACACAACCAATGTTTTCGAAATTTTTAAAAGTCCATAATCAAAATAAAGACAAAATGATCTAATATCTCCAGTTAAATTATCAATACTTTCAGTGTGCGATTTTTAAAAATTGGCTCTATTTTAGAACACAGAAATGTTGTAAAACCCGTCAGAACAAAGAAAAGTTGAAAATAAAAAACATGCTGAGTAAATAATAGAAAAATAAGTCTTTTATTTTTGCTTTACTAACATAAAGGAAAATACATAATAAAGTACACAGTTCTAGAGATAAAGAAGACACACATGAATAAAAAATTTACTCCACTGAGAGAAAACTTGTATGAGCATAATAACATAGGCAAAATACAGGGTGGAAAAATTGGCACAAATACAAGAAGAATTAACTTACATTAAATCAACAAAATGAACAAGGTTGACCTAAAGAACACATGGAAAAACAGGTCTAACCACTCATGAATCATCGATTAAAATAAGTCACATTCCATACATATACCCTACCACAAAGTCTCAGATTTTTAAAAAATGGTTATGATAAATAAATAAAGATCATATTCTCTGACTCCAATAACAAACACTCTAAATAAAGATAATACAGTTAATTCTCAACACCTACTCATTTGTACATTCAAAACAAAACTTCTAATGACTTTAGATTTCAAAAAGTAAAAAGATTTATAAATTTAAAAATTTAGCGCTAAACCATAGTAAAAATACTATCAAACTTGTGAGAGAGAAAATAAGCCCTGCAACCATAAAGTAATTTACTCTTCCGTTGGAAACTATACCAAATGTGACTACAAGACTCACATGGTTTTAGAAAGAAACTCAACTAAACATTCAAGGAACAGAAAAGTTTTTTTCTTTCAGGGCAAAAAGAAAAAGTCAGTATCTCCCAACTTGCTTTATGAGGTCAATATAACCCAGATATCATAACAAGAAAATAACATTGAAAGAAAGGAAAATTAGAATAACTTCCTTCATGGGCATAACACAAGCATCCTACATTTTAAAAACAGTAAAGAAAGTACACATATATTTTATAAAATGTGTATTTTAAATGGAATTATATAACAAAGAAAATAAGAGAAACATTGCTAATGTCAGGCACATAAAATCCCAAAGATGAAACACCAAATGATACATATTGCTTAAAGTTTCGTGCTTAAATATTTAAAACTTAAAGTAAAGCAAGAGAACAATAAATACAAAATTCAGGCCAATGGTTATATCTGAAGTGGGAAAAAGTTGACTTGTGATGGGGTGAGGCCCATAGTGCCTTGAAGGATATGGACAATGTACTAATTTTTGAGAAAGTTGTTGTTTCATTGTGTACCTACATGTTATTCATAGTCTTATATATTGCATATGTCACAACAAAACATTTTAAAAGAATGGAGGATATCAAGCCCCTATCATCATCAGAAAATAAAACCTAACTTGACAGGTTGAAGACCAGAGTTCATGCTCAAAGTTATGCCAGGTTAGCTACTTCTGTACTTTTTCTGACTTTGAGGAAGTGGAGAAGAGGGAATCGAATTTGGTAAATAGTGTCATATGACAGATGAACTACAAATTCCAGTTGAAAATGCGGATGACTTGATATGGTAAGAACAATTCTAGTTTAAGAGTATTCTTGGAATTTGGTGACTGAAATCAGTTTGGATTCTGAGTTCATTTATTGGTCAATAAATATTTGCTGGCTACTAAAGAAAAAGCAGAAAGGTATATTCCCTGCACTCAAGATGTTCAAAATCTATTAGAGAGGATGTGTGAGTGAGTTGGAAATTACAAGTTAGCGTGAAATGATAGGAACAGGGCTCCCATAGAGAAACTGCTAAGATCAGAAGGATAATATACATCAGCAGATAACGGAAGTAAGACTAGAAATTAATCAAGCAAAGAGTGAAGACAAGAAAAAGAGTAAAGCTAGAGGGTCTAGGCACAGGACTGAGTATGTACAATGGACCAGGTATCACACGTTAGGGAAATTTAAGAAATTTAGATTGACTATATTTTCATGGAGGGATAAAGAAAAAGATCAGAAAATTAAACAGCAAGACAGAAAAAGAAGGGCCTGCAATCAATGCCAGGGAACTTAACTCTGAAGGTGATAGGGAACCATTGAAAGGTTTTGAGTGGAAATGACATATCCAAGACAGATCACTGTAGTGTGAGTATTCTGAAATTGGAGCAAAATAAATAGGTGGCTGTCGAAATCTGGATGAGATGAAATTAAGGAGAAAGAGAGAAATGGGAGGAGTCAAGGCATGTTTAGACATGTTTAGGGACTGCAGAATCAACAGCATATAAAGTAATTGGGTGTGCATGGTAAAAGAAGAGAGGGCTCATAGATGACTTTTGGGATTTAGGTCTTGGGAAATTGACTTGAGCATGGAAACACTCAGCTCTGGAACCAAGAGATACGCTGCATGGGAGAAAGTTGATGTTTTTGGTTTTAGATGAGGGGAATTTAAGGTGCCTGAAGACTGGTCAAGTGAATTTAATCTTAAGCCAGTCTTAAGGCCAGATAATAAATTTGAACTAGAGGTAAAGATTTAGGACATATCAGTCTTCTTCAGATAACTGAAGATATGACAGTTATCTGAAAAAGATTAAGATTTTCAAGAAATTCAATACTTTTTAATTGGGCAAAAAATAGCTCTTCCGCCGGGCTCGGTGGCTCAGCCTGTAATCCCACACCTTTGAGAGGCTGAGGTGAGTGGATTGACTGAGCCCGTGGGTTCGAGACCCGCCTGGGCAGCGAGACCTCATCTCTACAATAAATCAAAAAATCAGGTGGGTGTGGCAGCGCGCGCCTGAAGTTCCAGCTACTTGGAAGGCTGAGGCAGAAGGATTGCTGGAGCCCAGCAGGTCGAGGCTGCGGTGGCCGGGAGCGGCCACTGCACTCCAGTCTGGGCAACAGAGTGAGACTCCAACTCAAAAAAAAAAAAAAAATAGCTCTTCCTATAGAAGAAAAAGTCAAAAGTGGGAGGAAAAATGTGGAAAACTAGGAGATTGTAGATATGAAAGCAACAGGATCTGTCGAGACTAACCAGTGGGGGGAAATGCTATAAAGAAGTTAGGTAAGATAAGGGATGGCAATGCTGATCAAATTGCCAGAAATCGGTTTAATGACTTTGATAAAAGCTACAAGGTCAAAGATAATGTCAAAGGAATAGCCAGAGAACATTGAAACAGCACTAACAAAAGAAAATATAGGGTCTGGTTGGCCAGTTTGTCAGATAAGTTACAAAAACCAAACAGAACAAAGCACTAGGAAGGTTGCCATCTCCCAGATTTGGAATCTGAGACAATGAAAGAACAGTGGTAAGATGTATGCTTATTACCCTCTTTAAAATGATAATTAAATGGGTCCTAAAGTTTATATGACCATTGAAAGATATTAGCAAATTCACTTCAATATACTTTTAGCACTTCAGGTCTGAGTCACAGTCTGGGAACTGATGCATCAGCCTTTCAATATTAATTTACTAGTAGGTAATATTCTCGTTTGAGCCAACTCCTGTGATAACATTAATTAGCATCCAGAAGCATGCCCTTATCTTTCTTTTTTTACTTTATTCATTTTCACTACTTTTTCTTATGTTGTTTTCATTTCTTCTATCTTATCGAGATTTTCTTCTTCTTTCTCAGGTATTGAGGAAAATCTAAAAAAATTGAATTTGGAATTTTAAAAAAAGGTTAGGTTTCGCTTTCAAAATCATTGAGATAGTTTTTTCTTGACTTCCAGGAATTACATCAATAAATCAACCTATGTATATAACTTCATAACTAAGTTACATAACTTCAGCTAACAATCAGACTACAGTCTAAGTAAGATGACAAGTATGAAGCTAGAAATAACCTGTTGACTTCCATAGCAAATATAAACACATTCATTATGAGCTAACTTGATTGTGGCCTAATAATTTGATGCAACATGCTCTTTTCAAATAACTCACAATCAGCATTTTTTATAGATAGTAAAAAGGACATATTGGTTTTCTACCATACTTTTATCCTTTGCAAATTGTTTTCTTCCAATTAAAGATTCATTACATACTATGTCATATCTCTTCAAGTTTATCCAAAAGTACAAAACCCTTTACCATGAACCATTTTCCAGTAGCAATCTCTTTTATATTAGCATAGGCGATTCTTCCCTTGTGGTATGTTTCAGCATATTCTATTAATTTACTAGTAGGTAATATTCTCATTTGAGCCATCTCTTGTGATAACATTAATTAGCACCCAGGAGCGGGCCCTTGTAATCTATACTATTTGACTCAGGTTTTTGTTGCTCCAATTCACATTTTTTGACCTTGCTTTCACAATAGAAATGCTCAACAAAAGGAAAGCAGTCTTATCGTCTCAGTCCTGATGCCCTCTTGGTATCTGTTCTGAACACAGCCCTGTGTACCAAGGAGATCAACAGACTATTTCATTTTGCCTCCTTCTGTATTTGACTTTTGGGCATTCTATAAAGTATATTGTCTTTTACTCCCAGCTGGCTAAATTTTACTGTTCACAAAATCTCTTTGAATTTACCTTGCACCAGAAACCACGCACTTGCCAAGTGCTGTAGGTCATTTTGGATTTCTCTAAAGGGGAAAAGAGAGAGAAGGAGGAGCTTCTCCTGCTGTGTGCGTAGGCAATGATTTGTCTCAAAGAATTGGCAAAGTTTTTAGGATAAAGATAAAACTATAAAGGCAAATAAAAGGCATCATTAGATCCGGGCTAACCTGTATGCTGACTGTGGAACTATGAAAGAAAGTTGAAGAGTGTCTTAATATCCATCTAGTCCAAATGTGCAACAATTATTGCTTCAAAATCAAACTTTGTGGTCATATGCTTCTGCTTGAATAAGTCTTAAAAGAGCATCTTGCCACTAACTACTAGATCAAGCATTTGGACAGTTCCTCTTCTCCTTTGCCTACCTAGAGGGCGGCTAAACATAGGAGGGGGCCCCCCAAAAAAAACCTGGAAATTTTTTTAAAGGTCAGGCTCCTTGTAGTGCATTCAGACTTTGTGTCTCCCGATCAAATGATCAATCAAAATGTTTATCTGGAAGTTTTAAGAGGGTTATGTCACAATTTGCGGAAGAAACGTCTCGAATTTTGGAAAACAGGTGACCAGTTCTTCCACTATGACAGTGCACCTGTCCACACTGCACTAAGTGTTTAGCAGTTTTTGACCAAAAAGAGCATGACTCCTGTGCCCTACCCTTCCTATTCACACCATCTCATCCAGAGCGACTTTTTTTGTTTGTTTGTTTCCTCGGATGAAAGCTAGTCCTTAAAGGGAAACATTGTGCCAGGGTAGAAGAGGTGAAACAAAAAATGGCAGAAGCACTAAAAAGGCATCAAAACTGACAAATTCAAAGACTGTCTGAGCAGCGGAAAAAGCGTCTCGATAGGTGTATTGCATCAGAGAGTACTTTGATCGTGACTGAAGTTTAAACATATAAGAATAAGTACACAATTTACATAAATAAATTCTGAGGTTTTTTTTTTTTTGAGTGCTCCCTTATTTGCATGCATAACTAATATCCTCTCCTTCTCCAACCAATCCCAACCAAGGCAACCAATACCTAGGCACACCTTCCCTATCAGCAAGTAACATCTGAGATTAGTTGCACTACCATGAGCTTAGTATATGGTGGTCCTGGTATAAGCAAGTCCTAACCAACTGAGTACTTTCTGAGTTTCAGACCTCTACTAATCGCTGACCTACTTTCTCAGGACCATGTGTGGGTTTATCCCTGATAATGAAAAGAGCATTCCAATCTTACATAAAGGCTGAAGTCATTCACTAAGTTCAGGATCACACCCTTAAAAATTCCAAAACTTTAGCTTTTAATAGATACTTGACTCTGGGAGGCTAAAATGTGTCTGAATGCCAAAGATGAACATGATCTGTTTTATTTAGTTAACACCTACCTGACCTCAATTTTCTGCCCTTCGATATAGAAGCAAAACAATGTGCCTACTTCCTCTTAAAATGGGATGTCTTCAAGTGAACAAAATTATGCTTTCTTTTTTTGAATTGGAGTCTCAATCTGTCGCCCAGGCTGTAGTGCAGTGGCACACTTACAGCCACCACAGCCTCCAACTGCTGGGCTCCGATGATCCTTCTGCCTCAGCCTTCCAAGTAGTTGGAACTACAGGCGTGTGTTGCCACAACTGGCTTATTTTTTGATTTATTGTAGAGATAAGGTGTCACCAAGTTGCCCAGACTGGTCTCAAACCCCTGAGTTCAAGCAATCTTCTCGCCTTGGTCTCCCAAAGTGCTGGGATTGCAGACTTGAGCCACCATGCCTGGTCTTATGCTTTCTTCTAAGAACACAAAACTAAGTTATGACTTTGGTTTGAATAACTTCACATCTATTAATACTGCATAAAATAATATCAAATTTTCTAGTAGATAAATTGTGTGTCAAATTTCAAATTTAAAAAAATGTCAGTTTGCTAATAGTAGTTATTCAGTAACCGGTAAATCATTTTCTGTAACAAGACAAAGTTAAGTCTTTTTTTAACCTGCTCTTGTGCAGAGTTAAAGATTTTAGGAGTTCCCAGAAAACCATCTTTACCGCCAAATTTTGCCCCAGCACAAGCATCCTAAAACCTAGTGTGGCTACCTCTGTCCTTTTGGTGAGAAAAGTGCAGGTCCATATCCCTTCTAAAAACGAGACATTAAGCCATTTCACACACTGAAGTGTTAGCTGAATTGTCACTTCATTTTAGCCATGAGAGATTAGCCCTGAGTATCCTCTTCAGGAATGCAGGTATTAAATTTGAGAGCCCTAGAGGCTGCCTGTTCCTTTATCATACTTCAAGGTAAAATACCCCTCAAGTGAGAAAGCAAGTAACACTTGCCTTTGGCAAACTTTTGTAAAAACATTCCATGAGTAGGACTAAAAGTGTCTACCCTGAACTGATTGTCCAATGTGCTACTTTACAAATGGAACTTATTCTCCATTGTGACCTGTGAGGAAAATGAGGTTGAGGGAGATTATGAAGCAAGTTTTAGGTCACATAGCAAGCTAGCACATGGTGGAGACAGTCTTCATATCCAGGTCTGTCTGGCTCTAAAGATTTTTTTCTTTCCAGAACAAGATATGCTTTCCCATATTTGCGTCTTTCTGTAGGTCATGTGAATTCTAGCTGACTTTGGTACTACCTATCCTGGATGCAAAGACCTGAAAAGTCCCCCTCAGCCTCCATGCTGAGAGTAACAGAACTCACTTTATTAAGGAAGGGAAAGGATAACAGTATTAGCCATTATTAAATCTTTACGATATTATTGGGAACCAGGAGGTGCTAGAAAGTTAGAGATTGTAGGAATGTTCTCATTGGTGCCATTTAGAAAAAGGAAGTGAAGTGAACAGAAATGAAGACCAGAGTTTAGAATTCTATGTCAGTAATTTCTTTTCATGATTTCATAGCCCTTGCTTTTTATTCTGTACAACTATCCTGTTAGTTCGGTATTCTGATCTTGTGTGTGTATATATACATACACACACACACACACACACACACACACACACAAATAAATATTTATTTTATATATATATATTTAAATAGATGAGTCTAGAGGCATTCAAATAATCACCACAAGCAATAGACTAGATCAAGATTTCAGATTTTCAGACCCCCAAATCTGATCTCTATCCACAGGATTATGCAGCTTTTACCTAACTATCACTGAGATATATTATTCATTTGTATAATAATAGAACTATAAAAGTCCACTTTGGATGAGAGGAGCAAAAACTAAGTGTGAGCTGTGCTGACTTGGAATCAAAGCATCAAAGAATTTGATTACAAAATCACAGCAGACACTGGATTTATGACCCAGTCTAACCCATCTGGCTGAGATTTTTCTGACAAGCATTATGAGAAAGTGGGTTTGCACAAAGTCCAGTTGTTGTTGACTGCACATCCTAGGAAATGACCCAGGCACTGGCTCATTTTGGATAACTACCTACAGGGAATGAGTTCCAAATACTGAAAGAATAAGATCAGCAGTCAACCCTAAGGGGGCAAGTGGAAGGCTGTGGTCAGAATTTAAGGATTCTAGAAACAGACTGGAAACAACACACATTTACAAGGCAGCCATGCTTGATGCCAGGGAAGAACTCTTATTGTGTAACACCGTGTGACTATTTTTTTTTTTTTTTTGAGTTGGAGTCTCACTCTGTTGCCCAGACTGGAGTGCAGTGGCCACTCCCGGTCACCGCGGCCTTGACCTGCTGGGCTCCGGCGATCCTTCCGCCTCAGTCTTCCAAATAGCCGGAATTACAGGCATGCGCTACCACGCCCGGCTGATTTTTTGATTTATTGTAGAGATGAGGTCTAGCCAAGTTGCCCAGGCGAGTCTCGAACTCACGGGCTCAGGCAATCCACTCACCTCAGACTCCCAAAGGCGCGGGATTACAGGCTGAGCCACCGAGCCTGGCTCCATGTGACTATTGCACTCCCTCTTTAAGCATATAAGGGAGGAGAAAATAAATAAAGGTGTGCTTCAGGAAATAAATATTAGAGGTCGTTTCTATGGGAGAAAACCAGCAAACTCATTTAGCTATCTTACAATCTTGGAAGTAGAGATCCTGGGAAAACCGTTTATTGAAAACTACTCAATCTCCCACACCTACTCAGTTAACAGCAGTGACCAAAGAACTCTAAAGCTACAGAAAGAACGTTTTCTGATGCCAACACAAGGGCAGGTGGCATCTGCATAGTACCCACAGTGAGAAAGCTTTCCTGTTTTTCCGTCTTCACATTTAGAAATACATTAGGATGTACTTCCCCCCGGGCCTTCTGAAATGTATTTTCTTTTCAGTACAAGGGAAAGTGTGAACGGACAGGTCATGAATCTTAGAAGGAAAAGTCACGTTGTTAGCATTCTCTTAAATGTCACTGGAGATGTCAGGAGAAAGAGATGTTTATTTTTTTAAAACAGAGGGTATATCTACTATTCATTTAGCATTTGGGCATACAGCCCTGATGTGCTATATGAGACATATGCGTTTATAAATGATTCCTATCTAGCACCTGTACAATTAAAACCGTATCCATTTCGTCAATAGGCTCCATTCTTAAGCCACCTCCAGTAACTTTTCTGAAAAAGGAAACTGGGTCGGTTTTAGGAAAAACTCAGTCTTCAAGTAATGAATAATTATTCACACCATATATTTATCAAAAGTTAGATCCAAACACCGTATACCTACCCGCCAGCTGCCAAGAGTGACTGACACATTTGGTAATTATAATACAATTTTGAAGAGAATATATTACCAGTTTGACATCTGGAAATAGGAAATCTAAATACTTATGCAAGTCTCTGGTGAAGATGTGTCTCAATTCGCATTTGTGTCATGCCTGCTTTATGCCATTTTTAAAGTCACTTTCCATTTTTAAAGGCAGTCTTGCTAAACCTGCTGTCACTGCAGTTTGGCTTCCTGCGAGTTTGTAAAGGGTGCTAATCCAGATGGTGGAGGGTGCAGCAGATCCCATTGTTTAGGGATGAAATCACAAACAAGGTACACTCATGAGAAAAAAAAAGAAATAAATAGACTGATGTTTATGTCATTTTTCTCTTGCCTTCATTTATGAAGGAAACATTGATATAACGTCCAATAAATAAAGTTATAGATTCAAAATTGTCTCTGTTTTCATGCCAGAAATATTGGTTGAGGAAGATTATTTTAGAAGAAAATATCAATTGAATGAATTATACTTTAAATGAATAGATGCTATACAGAGCAATATAATTGTAGCACTTTCATTTGCTGGGATCACAAGTCTAAGAGGGTGTGATATTAGCTATATTTTATGTAAGCATTTTATTGTGGTTTAAACAATGACAATTTTAATGATAGATGGAACATAGATACTAGTAATGAACCATTTATTCTCATTAGCGTTTTGATGAGGTGCCTAGTTTTTAACAGGAGTGTATTCTAGCTGACTTGGTCACTGCATTTTGAGATGCCCAGTTGACCACTGTCTGCCAGGAAAGAGAAATGGAGCTGTCAAAATTCAAGTATTTGTTAGAGATTTGTCTCAGAATTTTTTGGGACAAACTTTGTTAAAAAGTCCTGTGTCAATAAAATTTAAAAGATGCTCCTGAGGGATCCTTTTATTTATTTTATTTAAAATAGCTTAGAAAATAGCTTAGAGACACCAAAGTTTTAGTTAGAGTATACTTTCAATGGTATTTCATTGAAAACTCACGCAAAAGCTGCTTTCATCACAGATTTAAAGAGAGCAATAGTAGAAACTTATAGAATCATGGTTAGTTTCTATTTTTTTTTTCTTTTATTTTTTTGAGTCAGAGTCTCACTCTGTTGCCCAGGCTGAAGTGCAGTGGTCCACTCACAGCCAGTGCAGTCTCGACCGGTTGGGCTTAGGCGATCCTTCTGCCTCAGCTTTCCAAGTAGCTGGAACTACAGGTGCATACTACCATGCCCAGCTTATTTGTATTTACTTATTGTAGAGACAAGGTCTCACCAACTTGCCAAGGCTAGTCTCGAACACCTGAGCTCAGGCAATCCTCTTGCCTCGGTCTCCCAAAGTGCTGAGATGACAGACTTGAGCCTCCATGCACAGTCCTGCTTCTAATTTTTAAGATGAAACCAATTGAGAAAATTCCATTTGCTAGAATGCTAAATGTTTGGGGGAAAAAATTGATACACTGATAAAAGTTTGCTTAACTAGTAAAAGACAACCACTAAATGACTACCTGCGTCATGAAGCATCACAGTAAATAAAGACCCTTTTATATTTTTCTAAGAATACAGATAGACTGAGGTACAGACATCAGGAGTAGTAGCAAGAAGGGAGCAGACTTTTCAACATCATAGATGAAGGAGGCATCTAGAACTTTCTAGGAGGATCTGGAAGAGGAGGAAGTGGAAGCCTGGCAGGGAAGGATCAAGAGTCCCATTTGAGGACACAAGCTAAAAGCTTTGGAATAATAAAAATATTTGCTTGATGTGTGACAAAAACCTGTCCCTCTCTCTGCTCTACAAATTCTTCAATCATAAGCACAGTCCATGCTAACGCTGCTCTGTCAAGCATAAGGAGACCTTGGGGAGATATCTGGAGGGGTGTCACTTTGCATCTGGTTTACTGAGGAGCAAGAGCAGAAATAGCACTGGCAGCCTCGTGAAAACGTCGAGGGAAGGGCTGTCATCTGGGCACATAAGCAGGCTCGACATGGCACACAGGATGAGGCTGCACGAGTATTATTCACAGTTATTGTTTCTCACTTCTTCCACTCCATTGTTTTTTATTAAGCCATTTTCCTGATCATTTGCAGCAACCAAATTATGCTCACACGCTTCATACCTCAAGAACATTAAACATTTTGAATGTGTGCTGTTGTTATTTTTAAAGAAATCTCCATTATTTGCCCTGGAACACATGTTCCTAAAATATATCCACAGAAAATGAGTCCTGTGGAATGTGAATGGCTCTTAGATAAATAAAGTGTCTTGTGGTCAAATAAATTTGAAAAAACACTAGGTTAAGTGGTTTCTTCCCTGAAGAACTTTCCATAAACTCTTCTCTGTTAACGTGCCGCATGAATACCCCAGAGGAGTTCATAGTGTGTGTAGTCCCAGAATCCTTTTCTCTCTATTAGTTCTTAGAACTAATTTTGGAAGAACCTTTTCTGATAAACATCACCAAAAAGAAAAACAAAATGTTACCTTTCCATATCGTATAGAGTCAAATGTTCATATAGTTTAACAGTAATAGTTAACCCTTAGTTTTCCTTTTCATATTTAAGAATCTCTGGCATAGATATGTTGTGCAACTTGACTAAGTTAGTAAGAGCATTTTTGACTTACAAGAAACAGTAAGTTTTCAAGTCTTTTTGTGGGGTTTGAGAAGTGATTGCCCTGTATACACAAGTCTACAAGCCTAAAGCAAGACCCAAATGCAACAGACCATAGTGATTCTAGCATTCCAGAGACATGGTTTCTTAAAACCTGGAGTGTACAGCTGTCACCACCCCTTCTAATTTCACTTTGTCATGGGCCTGAAGGTGCTCAAAATACCTGCAAGTTCCTTAGGTCAGAAGGCAGAGCTGTATACTATAAAGACCCAACAGCAGTGGGTACCAAATGTGAAATTGAGAAGGTCAAGTAGCTGAGAGGAAATTTTCCTCTCAGCTGGGCTCGGTGGCTCAGCCTGTAATTCCGCGCCTTGGGAGGCTGAGGTGAGTGAATTGCCTGAGCCCGTGGGTTCGAGACCCACCTGGGCAACTTGATGAGACCTCATCTCTACAATAAATCAAAAATCAGCCGGGCGTGGTAGCGAGTGCCTGTAGTTCCAGCTACTTGGAAGGCTGAGGTGGAAGGATTGCCAGAGCCCA
>NW_007247791.1:16494-80599 GCF_000164805.1 Carlito syrichta | reverse complement strand
GGCCACTGCACTCCAGTCTGGGCAACAGAGTGAGACTCCAACTCAAAAAAAAAGAAATTTTCATCTCAGTACCGTGCAGTCATCATCTAGAAGGTCATGCTCATCTTTGGGTTCAATCACTAGTCTTTTCATGGTGAGTAGCAGGAATAGTCTATGGTATACTCCATACCAACCTCTCCCATCACCATAGGTCAACTGGAAACCAGGAAGGTCCAAGAGGAGCTGCTGAAGCATGGCTTTTCTGTGAGCTTCAAGGATATGATTGGTTCTGTTCATTATACTATTCTACAAACATACACACAAGCATGCAGAGGCTGTCCTTTTCTTTGCACGAGTCACTACAAAGTATTAAAATGCAGCTGGAGTATCAATATATTATTACGGAAGAGAAGAGCATAACCTTTAATTGAGGTTTAGAGTCTGACTGCCTGTATTTGAATTCTCTCTGGGTTGTTTTTAAATTTTGTGACCTGAACAAATGACAGAACTGCTCTATACCTTAGTTTCCTCATCTGTTTAATAAGGATGATCTGAGGATTGTTGTAAATATTAAAGGAGACGACTCATATTTTCCATGATTTATTCCTCCAGAAGTCAACTCTGAGAAAAGTATGCAAATGCAAGGAGTTTATCTGGCAAATTATTCTAGAAACATAGAAGAGAAGTAGGAGGATAAACCAGAGAAGGGAAGGAGGAAAATTAAAGGAGTACTATCGACCAAGGTACTGCTGTGTTCAACTGCAACTCCATCCCACTGGAGAATTCTGGGAGATCATACAGAACACAGTTCAGAGTTGTTCTTACTGAGGACAAGTGTGATGGAGTATTGTCTACCAATTCTTTACCTGTTATTGATTGGGGGAAGCTTCCATTAACTCTCCAGAACTTCAGCTTTGTCCTGTATGTGTACCTAGTAGTGGGATTGTGATCTTGTAGCCAGAAGGAATCCCTCAAGTACAGAGAGTCAAAGGTGTTCTCTGAAAGCAGGCCTTAGTGGAGAAAGGTAAATGTTAAAGGCCTCTGCTGCACATATAAAATATGTAGACTAGTGCCTTGTGCATATTTGGCCCATTAAAACATAAGCCTTATTATTACTTTCCAGTTAAAAATTTATATGAAGTCCATTATCTAGAAATCAATGTCCATTTCATTGACTCTAATCATAATCTAAGCTTCCCAGAAACTCCTAACACTTATTTTTTACTACTTCCCAGGAACAATTTAAGCTTTCTCAAATTGAATTACTAAAAGATCCTCAAAATGCTTCATGCTGTTTCATGTCATATTTTGTTTATTTTTTCTTGCTTCACTTGAAAATAGATTATTCAGTTATCATCTCTTTTTAGTTGTGCCTTTTCTGCTAAACCCATATTTAATGTTTTCCTCTTCCAATGCCTTCCATGATTTCTCATGAAAAGTCTTCTCTCCTTCCTGTGAAAGACCACAATATTTAATCCATAATTATATTACATGTATCATTTTTTCCTCTGTAAAAAGATACTCTCTTTCCAG
Organism: Carlito syrichta; assembly: GCF_000164805.1. Classification (NCBI taxonomy): domain Eukaryota; kingdom Metazoa; phylum Chordata; class Mammalia; order Primates; family Tarsiidae; genus Carlito; species Carlito syrichta. The sequence goes on along the minus strand of NW_007247791.1, from coordinate 79,087 downwards.
TATGAATTGAGTCTTTCAAGACAAGTTAAATGTTTTGCGTTTTACCATGTCTCCTAAAGGTTATTAAATGGATACAGATTTGTGTCAGAAGTTATAATTAAACGTTTGATTGAAAGAAAAGTTTAATGTCGAGCAAAAAAATCCAAAACAGTTTGGGGATGTAAGTCTGTATAGTTTTGATTTTTAAGAAGTGGTGCTCAATCAGGAATAGGACAAAGCTGTTTGCGTTTTCCACATTTTCTAAGCCTTGTACACAAAGATTCTAACCAGGGAAATTAGGCAAGAACAATAAATAAAAATCATTCAGATTGGAAAGGAAGAAGCAAGACTATCTTTATTTGCAAATGACATGCTCATGCATACAAAAAAATCTTAAGAAATACACACATACACTTTCATATACACACACATTATTAAAGCTAATAAATGAATTCAGCAACTTTGCAGAATACCAGATCAAAAAACAAAAAAATTGTGGGTGTATACATAAGAAATACCTAACCTAAAAACGAAATTAAGAAGGCATCTTTATTTATAATGTTATCAAAAAGAATAAAGTACCTAGGAATAAATTTTACCAAAAAAAAGCAAAGATTAGTACACAGAAGACTATAAAAAATCAAGAAAAAAATTAAAGAAAACCTAAGTAAACATAAAGATGTTTCATGTTCATGGATTGAAAGATTTACTATTAGTAGGATCCCAGCACTCCACTCCCCAAATTGTTATATGGTTTCAACACACTGTCTTTCAAATTCATAGCAGACTTCTTTGTAGAAATTGACAAACTTATCCTAAGATTCATATAAAAATACAAGAACCTAGAACTACTACAAATCTACAGCAATTAAAAGTGTGTTCTACTAGCATAAGGTAACCACATAGATCAATGGAACATACTTGAGAGTCCGGAAATAAGCCTAAATCCATAAGGTCAACTTATTGTACACAAGGATGCCAAGATAATTTATTGGGAAAATAATAACTTACCAATAAACAGTGATGGAACACCATAATAACCACATGTAAAATAAATTTGAACCCACAACTCACATCACATTAAAAAAATTAACTCAAAATAGCTGTGAGAACTAAACTATAAAACTTTTAGAAGAGCAAAACTCAGGTATAAATCCTAGTAATCTGAATTAGAAAATGATTTAATAGGCATGACACCTAAAGCAAAACAACCAAAAGAAAAATATAGTGGACTTCATCAAAATTGAAAACTTTGGTGATTCAGAAGACAATATCAACCATGCAAAAAGACAACCCATATAATGGGAGGGAAATATTTACATATAAATATTTGATATGAGTCTAGTGTTCAGAATATAAAAATCACTAGTACAACTCAGCAATAAGAAGAGAAATTACTCAATTAAAAATGGGTAAACAATTTGAATAGATAAGTATCTAAAGAAGATACATAAATATCCAAAAGACATACAAAAAGATGGCTAACATCATTAGTCATTAGGGAAATGCAAATGAAACTTCATTGAGATACCACTTCACACCCACTAGGATGGCTATAATTAAAAAGGTGGACAATAAAAAATATTGACAAGGATGTGAAGGAATTGGCATCCTCATACTTTGCTGGTGAAAATAAGGGTGCAGCCACCATGGAAAACATTTTGGTAGTTTCACAAATCTTAAACATAGTGTTATTATATGACCCAACCATTCTATACCTAGCTATATACACAAGAGAAATGAAAACGTATGTTTACTCAAAAGCTTGTACACAAAAATTTTAAAGCAGCATTACTCATAACAGGCAAACAAGTAGAAACCACCCAAATATCCATCAACAAATTAATGAATAAATAAAACGTGGTATCTACATAATGAAATGTTATTTATAAGAGCCATGAAAAAGACTGAAGTAATGATACTTGTTACAACAAAAATGAGACTTGAAAACATTACATTAAGTAAAAGAAGCCAGAAATTGTAAGAGCCACGTGTTTTATTATTACATTAATATCAAATACCCAAATCCATCTGCACAGAAAGTAAATTAACAATTGCCAAAGGCTGAAGAAGGGGAGGGATATGAGGAGTGACTACAATAGATATGGGGTTTCTTTTTTGAGAGATGAAAATGTTTTGGAAAATTAGGTGGTGGTGATGGTTGCATGACCTTATGAATGCATTAACACCCACTAAATTGTATGCTTTAAAAGGATAAATTTTATGGCACATGAATTACATCTCATTTTTTAAAATGTGGTGATCATTCTTGTGAAAGGGAAAACCCTAGTATATGGGGGAAGTTGATCTAAAAAAGTTAAATATGCCAATTTCTCTGTCTCCTCAGCTCCTAAATTCTATCTTTTGCTTAATTCATTCCTTAAATAAAGTTCTACTTTGAGCCAGATAGTATCTTGGATGATGACATACAAAAGTATAGAGCCAGATAAAGTTCTTGCCCTCATGGAATTCACAATCCAGCTCAACAAAGAAGTCAGTCAGTTCCATGTCAGAGTGGAAAAAAGAAGATAAGCGGGGGTGGGGTGGGGGGGAAATGGTATGATTCACAGCAGGGCTTGAGCAGCCAAGCCAGGGTTTTGAGCTTATCCCATGTTTCTAGTTCTCAAACTTCTCAATTAACTCTCGAATGGCTCTCAGCTTCTGAGATTGTGTCCACTGCTTCTCCTAGCTGACAAATGAGGAGTGACCTTGTTAAGGAGAAGAGCATGCTGATTGCCCCTGAGGCCGCTGCCAGGTGTATCATTTATTCCCTGACTCTGAAGTCATATCATTCTACAGCAGACTCCATGTGGAACAGCTGGATCTCTTAAGCCAGTTGAAAACTTCAGAAACACAGCAGTAAAATATTCACCCTGAGCGTCTTGGTCACTATCTCTGTGGTCTATTGAAGGAAGAAATGTAGCCTGCAAAACACCTGCTCTAAAACAGGGTACTCATGTTACCACGTGAAACAGCTCCACTTTGTACAAACAAATCACACAACAAATGGGAAGCACAGGGTTTCTCTCTCTCTTTTATTTTTCTTAAGGTTTAGCCATATCATAGAGGATACAAGATCATGTATTTCTCAGCATCAGCCATACATAGTTAGAAGGCACAGTCAACACAAGCCTTGCGTATGCTCAGAAAATGATGTGACAGAGTGAAAGGGGAAGAGTCAGTGCTTTTAAATACTGAACTGGAAGTTGCAAAGAAGACTGCAGGAAATTTTTAAGTAAGGAAGAGGGCAATGTTAGTAATTTGGCTTAGATGTTTCCTTGCCTAAAGGGAAAAAGAAATTCAGCCATTTTTTAGGCTCCTGGCCTCCCTAGAATTCAAGTATGGCTTTGTGTGGGAACTGTAACTCCTTGTAGCTCTCAGTGACCTGGAGGAGATAAAAATTATTCCACATGAGTGCCTTTTTGATCTCCTGTTTTTCTACTGCGTTATCTATTTTGTACATTCCTTTTGATAACTAAATTTCACTGCAATTTCCACTTTCCTGAACTTTTCAGGGCTCACCCCAAAATAAATAAATAAATGTATAAAGGAACCAAAAATGGCATTTAACATTACAGTAATGAATGGCTGTATTTGGTGACATGCTATTTTTTAAAAATGTTCATTGTCTATAACAACTTGAACTTGAAAAAAGTATTCCATGTTAAACAATAGTATTTCCAGCGTGGCATATGTGTTGTAAAAATATTTCAGTGCCTGTTCTCTGAAGCATAATCATAAAACAAACCAGAAATTTGGTTGAAAAGAAGACAGAACAAGAAACAAATGGATACTAGCTGTACGAAGGAACACATGATTAAGGAACTGAATAACATCCTCATTTGGAAAGAAAATCTGAATCTTGAGTTACAGACAGAAAATAAATTCATATCGCTTAAAGGACCTTGACAATATGATGAGAGAAGTCAATGCTTACAAATAATGACAGTCATTCCATAAAGAATAGGGGATTAGAGCTATTCCCTGTGAAAAAGAGACACAGAAAATGAAAACTTGGAGGAATGGAGAGGCTGCCCATGTATGGTAAGATTTGCTAAATTATAAGATATGTATGCTCGAAAGGCTGTTGCAGTTAGAAGCATGCATTTATCCATATGGGGAGAGCCATGCCTTATATTAGAAAGAAAACAACGTGGAGACTGAACAGACATGCACTAAAAACCACCACGTGAATTTTTACTACAAAATAAAGGTATATTTCAGAACAGGATTACATTATCCCTGAAAATTTACACTTGCTTATGTGTGTCAAATCCTAAATTAAGAAATTAGGCCAGCATTAATAGGAAAATCATGCCTTGACATTCACAATATCATTATCTAAAAAGCAGGATGCTATTTCTAACTACTTAAGATGCTCATGAAAAGACTTGGAAATAATGGTTGATTAACTTTTATTTTCACTGTTAAAGGAAAAATGTTATCAAAATGACGATTTGGCTGACAGAGATATTTATCTGTAACTGAATTAACACAGGATCTTCTCCTATACGCCAAACCTCATGTATATGTGTGGCAGGGGTTGGTTGTGGTGACAGATGATGCTATTGTTTACGTTAGATATAATCATCTCTATCCTATTCTACATGATCAGAAGACCCTCTGAAAGTCTGCTTATTGGGACAGTTAAATGACACACTCAGTAAGTAAATAAGTGGTGAATTTCAAATATGAAACGGTAACACTTTCACCTTCTGTGGGCAAACCACTATAAGCAACACCTCGAGCTCATTAGAAGTGCAGAATTTGAGGTCCCATCCAAGACTTAGTGAATAAGAATTTCTGGGTTTGAGCCAGGACTCTGCACCTTGACAAGCTCTCATCCAAGTGATCCTGCATGTGCTAGCTTTTAGGATGTGCTGGGCTAGAATACCGTGCAACCTTCAAAAATCAAAATTATCTAGACTCATTTGACTAATAGTACATCACTACTTCTTTCGAGTACTAGTTTGGTCATCAAGATAAGTTGTTTAATGATGCTTCCTATAACAGGGGCTTCTACAAATCCAGTTTTTTCCCTCAGCCTTGGAGACCTCTCTGGTAATTCTTGAGTCTTTACCTTCTAGTATGTTCAGTTCTATGTCATGCCATAAAGAATAGCTTCCACCATGTCACCCAGATCTGACATCTCTGTACCGTTTGCTCCTTTACTCCTTCCAGTCTACAAATGGTGATTGATTTCCTATTAATGAGTTTCTGAATGACCACACTATGTACTTTTCTTTTTTTTTTTTTTTTTTTTTTTGAGTTGGAGTCTCACTCTGTCGCCCAGACTGGAGTGCCGCCTCGACCTGCTGGGCTCCGGCGATCCTTCCGCCTCAGCCTTCCGAGTAGCTGGAACTACAGGCGCGCTTTAACACGCCCGGCTAATTTTTGATTTATTGTAGAGATGAGGTCTCTCCAAGTTGCCCAGGCGAGTCTTGAACCCACGGGCTCAGGCAATTCATTCAACCCGTCCATCGCCTGCATAATTCATTCCTTGTGTTAAATTCTACAATTTGAAAATATTTCAATACTTTGACTTTTCCAAGTTAAACACTTACTGATGAATGCACTAAGGAATTTTTCTTTATCCTGTCTCTTTCCTCTTTTGTTTTCCCCTCATCTGTTTCAGTCCTTTCAACATCTAAACTTCTGGGTCAATCTTTGTATGCCCTGGTTCTATCACTTCCACTCTATGTGAACTTGAACAATTTACCTTCTAGAACCGGTTTCCTCAAGTGAAAAAAATAGAGATAGATTTTCTTGCTTCTTAAAATGTGATGTAAGAGTAGCCTGGTTAAGTTCAATGGGCTGAATTTAGAGACTAACTGTAGAACTCAAACCATGTTTCTATTTCTAGCTGTGTGGTTTAATCAGGTAAATTGACATATATAAACTCGAGTTTCCTCCATACAGTGTGACTAATTATTATAAAATTCTCATAGGACTGTTTTGAGGACTAAATGCGATAACAGAAATGAAATACTCAGTAACATGCTCGGTACCTGCCCAATGCCCGATGGTTGTTACTATCATCACCGTCAAAATCATTATTGTGACGAACATTGCAACTGTACATTAAAGAGACCACTGCAGTTAGTTCCCTCTTTCATTCTCTCTTCTACTCCTTGCTCTCTCATCCATTTGTAAATTTTTCACTATTTCCATTTCTATTCTTCTGAACTACTCATAAGAATTATAACAAAATGGACTTTTAGTTTGGTAAGAGTACCTCATAAAACTCTTTTCTACATAGTTTAAAAATCAGGCAAAATACATCCATAATGCAACTATTCAAAATCCAAAATAAATGCTTATTACAGTAGAAAAGAAGTAACTTGTGATATATACACATAACAGAATATTATACAGCAACGAGAATGAATAAACTACAAGCATATGCAACAATATGATAAAAATCCCAAACATAATATTAAGTCAAAGAAATCAGGTGAAAGAGAGGACATATTGGATGACTCGATTTATATAAAGTTCAAGAACAGGCAAATCAATATGTGATGTGAGAAGTCAGAATAACGATTACTCTTGGTGACCAAGAGGAAGTATACAGATGACTTCTGGAGTGCTGGGAAGGTTCTGTTTCCTGATCTGCTCAACACACCTGTACTCAGTGAAAATTCCTGTAGCTGAACGCTTATATCTGTACAAGTCACTTTGCAAATGTTTTAATCCAAAAATGAAAGAAAAGCAGATGAACAATTGTTCTTTAGTATTCCATCTAGAAAAATGAAACAACTTAAAATCAGTTACTTTACTTTGATGGCCATAGATTATATTCCCCTCTAAAACAAGAACTCTCAAGAAGAACTCAATATACTTCTGTTTGACTTGAGGGCTACCACTGCATTTTTACTTTGTTCAGTGGCATGCAATCAGATCAGAAGCAATGGTCATTAATTGTATCTCACAGTTCCTGGGGCAAACACGAATTGTGTATGACGACTGGGTATGGAACAAGGTATCAGACGTCAAGATTGCAAAAAAACAACAAAACCAAAAAACAAACAAACAAAAGCACTTTTTTGCCCCAGTTCTTTTGCTTGTTTAGTAAATGCCTGGTGAGAAGTCACAAACTCTTCCTGTGCCTCAGTTTCTTTATCTGTAACATTTTAGTGATGATATTACATGGTAACCTGTTTTATAGCTGTCAGCAAAAACAAATGAGGTGGTCCCTGTGAAAAACTTTTGAATGTGAATGTGCTACACAGACCCAAACATTAATACAAGAAATAAATGTATGTAGGACCCTTTACAATATATCCCCTTCTTATATATGTTTTTACGAGCACACAACTTTGTGCTAAAATTCCTGTTGTTTCTTTATCTTACTCTTTATCTAATTCAAATACCACTTCCTCCCATCCTTCTTCCAAAGAAGGTGTGTGTGTGTGTGTGTGTGTGTGTGTGTGTGTGTGTCATGTAACTTAGGCATATGTCTATCCTAAAATAAATAACATCATAGTTCATTTTTGTCCTGTTTCTGTGATTTTCCTTGCATAAGAACTCTGACTTTCTCATCCTAACAAATGCCTAACAAAGCACAGAATAGAGGCTTAATATATGTTGCATTGAGGTGGCGTCAGAATTTCTTTTTTTTTAAAGAGTTTTTGAAACAACTGATTTTTCTGCATTCTAGTTGTTCTTATACACTCTCTGTGATCAGCGATTTTTAAACTTATGCAAATATTATCTCTACTTTTCTTACAAAGGAACACATCACTTCACCCAGAAATCCCCCATGGAGTGCTTTACAATGCAGCATGACCAAATAGTTCCCATTATACAAGCTTTCTATTGTAGGAGCAAAATTGTTTGAAAATCCTTGATGGAAATGCCATAGAAGTTATAATGACCTTCATAACAAAAGGAGTGAATCTAGTGGCATTTTAGAGCTTTCTTATATTCTAATTGAATATTTTCTCTCTTTTTATCCTGACCTTTGTGTCTCCACTGTATGCCATATTTAGGCTTGAAACATTTAGAGAAATTGCTGTTTCACTGAGACTTGACCTATTGAATCAGAGATTCAGAATTCCACTCCCTTTGTTGAGATGGACTCAAGGTGTAGAGAGAGGTCAGAAATCAGCAGAAAGGTCAGGCTGGAAAAGAAAATGCCTACCTAGGATGATTTAGCTATGAGATGGGTTTACTGTGTAACTTAAGCAACACGGTTGGACAGAGTTAATGAACCTGGCTACGTAATGAAGAAAGGGGAACAGACATGGGATTCCATCCAACTGTGATGAAAACCAACCAATATGTTCATGTTGGTCCATTGCTCATTTGATCTTCACTCTGTGACAGGAGATTTGCAATATAACTCCAATTAGGATGGCAATTTGAAACTTCTCTGCTCTCACTCCTGGATCTTGCATCTGTCACATCAGTGGTGAGTTTCAAATAAAGGCCCATGGCAGGAATCCCAGATCAGAAGACTCCAACCCCTTCTGTGAACTGATGCTGACAGCTGCATCCATCTTCAATCATGGGTGGTGGGTCCAATGGAGGGTTCCACGACCCCGTCCAAAGAGAAAATCCTGCATAGTGCTGTTAAGAGTCCATTCACTCAGCCCCTACATGGAGATTCTGAGACAAATAAATGTCTTTAGAGAAAGTTTGATTCTCTGAAATTAAATTAAAGCTTGTTTTCATATAACTTGCAGTCAGTGTTCATAAAGGTCTCAAGTATGTGCTTCAAAGACAAGCATTCTCGGTTTATTGCCTTTAGTAATCTGTGTATCTTCATTATCTCAGGGTTGCTCATTGTACTTTTCACACATTCTGTATCCTTACTGATGTTTTGTCTGCGTGATCTATCAATTACCAGAAAGGATGTTGCAGTATACTATGAATTTATATCAGGTGCATACAAATTTTTCAATCATTACACTTTCCTTGGTGAAATCAAATTGTGGTTATTGTGTAGTTACCTTCTTTATTGCCAATAAATATTCTAATTTAAAGTCTATTTGGTCTGATAATCTTATATGCAAACCAACTTCCTCGTGGTTAGCATTTGTCTGATTTAGTTCAGTCCATCCTTTGGCTTTCTATCTTTCTGTAGCCGTCTTTATGTCCCTAGTCATTCTGACCTCCTGTGTTTTTTCACTAGTGAGTTTATTCTGTGTATTGTTAACATTTTTTTTTGGATTTAAGTGTGTATAAAATATATGTAGTTTTTGTTTTCTTTTTCTCATCTTTTATTATTGTTCCATTTTTTTTCTTCTACTGTTTTTGCTTTTGTTGGTTATCTTACCAACTTAATTTGCAAATCTATAAAGAAAACATATTTTTAAAAAGACAGAGTAAATAAAATAGCAAACATGAAGTTGAAATTAATTATCAAAAAACTAAAAAAGATATTGGTAGTAAAAGCAGATGCAGATGAAATTAAGAATTACAAGAGAGTAAAATTTTTTATTATATTTTAAGAAGGCTAAAAATGTCTCCAAGAAGTAGATAATTTTCTTGGAAAATATATAATTTCAAAGTTATTCTAAAAGAAGGAGTGCGCTGAAAAATATTAGTAATATATGCAACAATTATAGAAATATAAAATAATCATCTCTAAATAAGTCTTTTATTAGAGCACTTTATGTTGAGTGTGTCTGATATCTTTTCGCATTTTAAAGAAAAAGATAATTCAAATATAATATAAAATACATCAGCACATATTAAAAAATAGAAAAGTTTTCAGTTCATTTAATAGGATGGCATTATTTTGACACCAAATTCCAGTATCAAAAGAAAAATAAGCCGGGCTCAGTGGCTTAGTCTGTAATCCCGCACCTTTGGGAGGCTGAGGTGAGTGAATTGCCTGAGCCCGCGGGTTCGAGACCCACCTGGGCAGCAAGACCTCATCTCTACAATAAATCAAAAAATCAGCCAGGTGTGGTAGCGCATGCTTGTAGTTCCGGCTACTTGGAAGGCTGAGGCGGAAGGATCATCGGAGCCCAGCAGGTCAAAGCTGCGGTGGCCGGGAGCGGCCACTGCACTCCAGTCTGGGTGACAGAATGAGACTCCAACTCAAAAAAAAAAAAAAGTAGAAAAATAAAAGAAATAACTCTATGCCTATCTCTCTTATAAACACAGATGCAAAAAAATTAAAAAGAATTCAACAATACTTTAAAAATAATTATCCATCTTGACCAAGTATGACTTATTCTAGAAAAGAGAGGTTGTTGTGATATTAATAAATGTACTAATAGAATAAAATATATAAGAGTAATAAACAGTATAAAGATTATAACCCAATTATCTCAGTTGAGGGTGAAAAGACATTTTATAAAAGTTTACAGCAACTGCAGATGGCAAATATATGGATCTGTTTTGGAATTGCAAATATAATGACTGGCAATGAGAATGCAAGTTCATTTTGGGAGATAAGAGTAGTGTGATAACAGATCCATATCTTGAGAACTAATTAACATAATTTGCTTGGCAATCCGTTTACTGTTTCTTTTTTAATTGATTTTCAAAATTAACAGACAAAATTTGTATTGTATTATTTATTGTGTAACACATGATGTTTTGAAATATATACACGTTGTAGAATTGCTAAATTGAGGTAATTAACATATCTATTACCTCACGTAATTATCATTTTTTGTGGTGAGAACACCTAAAATCTCTCTTAGCAATTTTCAAGAATGGAATACTTTGTTATTAATTATTGTCACCATGTACCATAGAGCTTATTCCTCCTGTTCTGACTAAAATTTTGTATCCTTTGATCAACGTTTCCCCAACCTACCACCCACCCTGGTAAACATCACTTTATCATCTTCTGTGAGTTCCACTTTATAGATTCCACATACAAGTGAGATGATGTCTTTCTGTTTCTGGATTATTTCACTTGGCATAATGACCTTCAGTTTCATCTACATTGTCATAGGTGACAAGATTTCCATCTTCGTTAAGGCTGACTAGTACTCCATTGTGTATACAAATGGCATCAGAAAACAAGAGCTTTCATAGTCAGGGTTCTTGTAGCTATGTGGTCTTTGCCAAGCTATTTAGTCTTTCTAAGACTCCTTTTCTTCATTAGTCAAATAAAAAATTTGGGCAACAATTCTAAGTCTACTAACTTCTTGAATCTCTAAATTCATAGATTTATTTCCATCCCTATTTCTCTCTTGCAATTTTTTTAATTAAATAAGTAAGCTTTGAATTTTGTTAATAACATTCCTGAGGGGTTAATATGATCTTTTGTCCCTGTATTTCCTGGAAAGTGCTAGTTACATGTAAACTTGATCAAATTTAGATTTATTTTTTAGCAAAAATATTTTGGAGGCTACTTTGCATTTTATCCAGGAAGCCTAATGTTTGACTGCTTTTCTTTTGGTGATGCTAGCAACCACTGATGCTCTTTGTGGAGACTTGCAATTTCTATGCATATTTCTTTTTCTTTTCTTTCTTTCTTTCTTTATTTTTTATTATTATTATTTTTTTTGAGTTGGAGTCTCACTCCATTGCCCAGGCTGTAGTGCATGGCACACTAATAGCCACAGGAGCCTTGACATGCTGGGCTAAGGTGATCCTTCTGCCTCAGCCTTCCTAGGAGACGGAACTACAGGTGAGCGCTACCACGTCCAGCTAATTTTTTAATTTTTTGTAGAGACGAGGTCTCGCCAAGTTGCCCGGGCTGGTCTCTAACCTGCGGGCTCAGGCAATCCACTCAGCTCAGCCTCCCAAAGTGCTGGGATGACAGGCTGAGCCACCAACCCTGGCCTCTATGCAGATTTCTTTTTTTTTTCTGGGTTGGATTCTCACTCAGTCACCCAAACTGGAGTGCAGTGGCCACTCCCGGCCACCGCAGCCTCGCCTGCTGGGCTCAGGCAATCCTTCCGCCTCTGCCTTCCGAGTAGCCGGAATTACAGGCATGCGCCACTACGCCCGGCTGATTTTTTGATTTACTGTAGAGATGAGGTCTTGCTGCCCAGGCGGGTCTCGAGCCCGCGGGTTCAGGCAATCCACTCACCTCAGCCTCCCAAAGGCGCGGGATGACAGGCTGAGCCACCGAGCCCGGCTTGCAGATTTCTAAGTTTGCTCTAGATGAACAAATTCAAACTATATAGTGACATCGTAAGTTATTTGCATTCAGTTTACTATAATGTCCATTTTTGTTATAGATACATTTCTATTTACTTCTCGAGAGGCTTGGTTAATAGAAATTATTAACACAAACAAAATAGACACACAAAATGTTGCATGAGTGATGCAAAATAAAAAATAAGCTGGACACGGTGGCTCATGCCTGTCATCCCAGCACTTTGGCAGGCAGAGACGAGAGAATTGCCTGAGCCCAGGGGTTCAAGACTAGCCTGGGCAACTTGGTGAGACCTCGTCTCTACAATAAATCAAAAAATCAGCCAGGCGTGGTGGTATGTACCTGTAGTTCCAGATACTTGGAAGGTGGAGGCAGAAGGATCATCTGAGTCCAGCCTGTTGAGGCTACAAAGGCTGGGGGCATGCCACCGCACTCCAGTTTGGGCAACAGAGAGGGGCTTCAACTCAGTAAATAAATAAATAAATAAAAATATCATTTCCGAGACCATAAGAGACAAGAAAGGCAGTTTAAAAAAATAAAGCTGCAGGACACACTCAAAGTACTTAATTTGTTATGGCTATAGTAAGGATCCTCATCTGATGGCTTTTCACTCCTGGAAATAAAATAAAAACAAATAAGTAGAAATAAGTCAACCTCCCTTTTTTAGTCCATTTTCTGCTACGGTAACATAATCCCTGAGATGGGCGGATACATAAAGAAAATAAAATATTTGGCTCACTGTTCTGGAGGACTGGGAAGTCCAAAAGCATGACACTAGCATCTGGTGAGGGCCCTTATGCTTGGTTATCCCATAGCAAGAGGGAAAGGCAAAGACTGCATGTGAGGGGAAGGGAAGGAGCAAGAGAGAAATGGCAACAAATTTAAGCATCTTCTTGTGAGCCCACAATAATGGCCTTAATCCATTCATGAAGACAGAAACCTCATGGCCTAATCACTTCCTAAAGTTCCCCTTCTCAACACCACTGCATTAGGGATTAAGTTTTCAGCCTATACTATTTGAGGGACCCATTCAAACCCTAGAAACTTCCCAGTGCTTTCCCGAGAAATTCAGTCTATTAGTCTTCCTAAGAAAGCATTGAAAAGTGTTCTTTATTGTGTGTAAATCTGAGTAAGGAATTCCACTTTCAACCTTAACAGGAAGAAAGAAATATTTACCATATGCAGCAATTACATTAATGAGAAGACACCCTTCTAGTCAGGCAGTACCAGAAAAAAAATCTCCAGAGGGTAAAACACATGGAAATGAAGTGATTCTCGACCATAATGTCAGCACCCGTAGCAAAAGAGAAGCCTCGTTATAGGCTTTCCTCATTAAAGTGAGAGAGAACTGTGTGTCTTCACTGGAGAAAGGATTGGTAGGGCTGGAGTCATAGCAAAAGTAAAGTCTGCGGAGTGAAATAAAGGCTTTGCTGTCATCATCCAAAACCATCTGTGCAGCAAATAATTGCATATGACTTTTCTCCTAGACTCTGCCTATATGATCTTTTGGCATATAGACTAGCAGTTTAGACAGAGTCCCAGAAGAAGCAGTTTTAGCTGGGGAGTGAAAGTAAGTCTGTATCTGAAGTACGAGGCACTGAAATGAGCAATTACAGATTAAGTAGGAAGAGAAAGCATAGTCAGGTCTCAACAAGAGCAACATAGAAAAATCTACTAGGAGAATTCTGATGTGGGATTTTGTGTTCCAAAAGTTTATGTAAAAATGTTTGTAACTCTGAATACATCTTTTCATAAAGAATAAGTTCATACAATGATGAAGTTCCCTGGATACCCACAAGTAGACAGTCTTAGGGATGGCTATTTATTTAATTATTCACTCATTCATTTATCAAAATTCTGTGTTCCTACTATGTATAAACACTACAGATATAGAAATAAATATCGCTTTCTAATTATATATCACTAAGACAACTTGATACTGCACATCTATACTTCAATAAAAATGCACTGTAATACAAATAGTAAAAATAATATGTTACAGATAACTAATGGTTGAGAAATTACCCGTGGTAGAACACTTCTTAATGGTTATCTACAAATCGAAGGATTTCTCTAGTTTGGATTGTTAGCAAGAAAGAAGAGTTTGGAGGCTGTTATCACACTTACTGCTTGGCAAGGATAGGAGTGAGTATGAGTGAGCTGATAAAGGGATAAGGAAAACTAAATTTTCAAGTTTTTAAATCTAATAATAAAGGGGTTATCTTCTTCCTGGTCCTCAAATCTCTGGAAGTGGAAGACTATAAATCTTTGACTGAAGCCATGTATGAAGCAATGGGTCAAACAAAGAAAGCAGGAAACTTTCAAAATAGACATGTTGGCATCCTTTTGCTTTTGATGACATAAGGTGGGCTGTGGATTAAATGTGTCCCCCAAAGTTCATGTGTTGGAAAATTAATTCTCAATGAAACAGTGTTGAGAGTTGGAGCCTAACAGGTGATCAGGTCATGAGGGCTCTGCCTCATACATGGATTAATGTCATTGTCTTTGGAGTGCATTAGTTTGTGAGATGGATTTGTTATAGAAGCAAGTTTGACCCCTACTTGTTTTCTCTCATGCATTCCTGCCCTCTCCCTGTGGATGACATAGTGAAAAAATCCTGGAGCAGATGCCAGAAACTTGATATTGGACTTTCGAGCTTTGAAAACTATAAGAAATGCATTTCTTTTCTTTATAGACTACTCAGTCTGTGATATTTTGTTACAGCAACACAAGATAGACTAAGACACACATCTACACAAATCATTTCAACTTTTGGATGTGATACTTCTACTCAAAACATAATCACTCAGGCTGGGCATGGTGGCTCACGCCTATAATCTCAGCACTTTGGGGAGCTGATGTGGGAGGATTGCTTGACTCCAGGAGTTGGAGACCACCTTGGGTAACATAAGCAGACAATGTCTGCATAAAACATTTTGAAAAACTAGCCAGGCATGGTGGCTCATGCCTGTAGTCCCAGTTACCTGAGAGGCTGAGATAAGAGGATCACTTCAGTTCAGGAGTTCAAGTTTGCACTGAGCCAAGATTCTGCCGTTGCACTCCCACCTGGGCATTAGAGTGACAGCTAGAACCTGTATCTAAAGAGGAAACAAAACAAAACAAAATACAATCAGTCAGTTTCAACAACAACCATGTGTAATTGTCAACTTTATTGTAAAACTTTGCAATTGAATAAGGGTTGCTCTGCATTTTCCTCTTCCTTGGACCATTGATGAGCATCAAGTTAGATGTTTCTCCAGGGAATGATTTCTTCGCTATTTGATGCTAAGAGTTCTTCAATATTTTCAATGTCTACTTCACTTAATCCAGACTCTTAGCAAAATATAAACTTTTTTTTTCCTTGAGTTGGAATCTCACTCTGTTGCCCAGGCTGGAGTGCAGTGGCACACCCACACCCTTCGCAGCCACGACCTGCTGGGCTCAGGTGATCCTTCTGTCTCAGCCTTCCAAGTAACTGGAACTACAGGCGCCATGCCATCATGCCTGGCTAATTTTTGTGTTTTATTGTAGAGACGAGATCTCACCAAGTTGCCCAGGCTGGTCCCAGGCAATCCTCTCCCCTCAGCCTCCCAATGTGCTGGGATTATATAGGCTTGAGCCACTGTGCCTGGCCATATAAGTGGTTTTAATTTTTGTTCAATGCATTTTTATGTTTGTACTTCTCTCGATAGCTTTTATTATTTCCAACTTTTCTTTTAATCAGTAGAATTTTTCATGTCTCTTATACTCACCTTTCTCAAGAGCATTTCTACCTGCTTAGAAGACATATTTATATGAATATAAGAGAATAATAGGGAGTATGTCCTACACTTGAATAAGAAGAATAAGACATTAGATCCTTTTGAAAACCAGCTACATGAAGATTTCTTTGTGCTCTGCATCCTTTCATATGGAACTCATGTGTAACTTAGATGATTTTAGTAATACATACATGCATTTTTGGTATGATAGATTATTATTCTTGTGTAGCGAGTGAATTTCAAATACAAATTTTTAGCAAGTTATTATACCAAACATCCATATATTGAGGGTTCAGATTATGAGGAATCTGTCCTTGAAGTCAAGCATACCATGAGCTTACCCTGAACAACAAGCCAGAAAATGGGTTGCTTTCACCATGAAAAACAATGATTCAAAATAGTGGCAACTCTGTAGGTTTCATAGGAGCTGATGAACTGGTGACCACACTGTGCTAAGCAGATAGAACTCCATGACACAAGTGTTGGGCCAACATTATAAAACCATTAACTTGAAAAATATTTTCTCCCAGGCAATGCAGAGAAAATGAAATTACTCTGTGTTGTAATTACTAAATTATGTCCCATCTGCCCAATTTGTATGTTGAAATACTAACCATTAGTACCTCAGAATGTGACTGGATTTGAAGATAAGGCCTTCAAATAGGTAAGTAAGCTAAACTGAAGCCATTTGGGCACTCCTTATCCAATCAGGTGAGTGTTCTTGTAAGAGAAGATTAGGAAGTCCAGGGAGACACCAGAGGCCTGCATGCGCAGACCGTCATATGAAGAGGCAGCTAGAGGGCGACCATTTGCAATCCCAGGAGACAGATCTCAGAGGAAACCAGCCCTGGCAGTCCTTGCTCTTGGACACTAGCCTCCAGAACTGTGAGAAAATAAATTTCTGTTGTTTATACTGCAGTGTCTGTGGTAGTTTGTTACAGCAATCTTAACAAACGAATACAGTTGCTATTATTATTATTGCTTGAAACTGCAATAGCAACTGGGTGTTAAGATTCAATATAGTCCCTACTAGGTCTAAGCAAATTTTTAATGCAACTATCATAAATCTAATTATTTCAAAGGAGAAAGTTATCTAAGTGGAGAAAACCCTACAAGCACAATTACTTTTACATACAGTAAAAGAGAGGTCATTTTTATGGTAACCCTATCTCAGACCACATAGGGTTTCATAAACATGCTTCCTAGCCAGTCACTGCCTAATCTTGAAGCCTTAATTTCTTAATAGATCTTTAGATAGAACAGGCAATTATTTCTTCAATGAATCCCATAAAGAAGCCATAGAGGAAGTTGTTTCTAAGATGATAAGATCAGTGTTAAGTTTTAGAATGAGGGCCATAATGTCTGCAGCCTGGTCCTTTGCTTTTTCAATCACTGAACCATCAATCTTCTCATCAACTGGCTTTTAAGGTGGGCTTAGGCACTGTCACTTGATAATGAAGTGGTGTGTTAAAATAACAAAAGGCTATTTTTGGAAGACAGATTGGATAATAGAAGTTTTATTCTCATCTATCGTGTAATAACTGGTTGTAATAATGAAAAGATTACTGTTATGAATGTTTGTGGTACACAGTGTGAAGGAACAGAAGAGGATTTTTCCCTTCTGTTTTCCCTTTTGACTAAGCAGAGTCAAGAGAACCCACGTAGGACTTGGGGTCCAAGGCTCTTGTTTTCATCCCATTTCATCTTTCAGGTGGGATAGAACCAGTCCAGGGGCCTGCCTGATACAAAAGACTTAGAGTTTCAGGACATTTCATTTGTGCACAAATTTCTTCCTAGACCCTGAAAGATGACCATAGAAAAACAAAATGTTTTGATATCTTTTGATGGCAACGTGAATTTTAAAATTTGTAATTTGTTATGATTATTTGATTCTAAATATTTACTTTCATGTTGAATTTTGTATTTCTAATTTTGTATATAGTGAATAAATATCAGCCAGGAAGGTATGTAACTGACAGCTATTTTTAAATGATATTATGACTCAAGAAAGGTAAAGGAGTTCTCAACTGGAGAAATTTGACAATATTTAAAGACACTTTTGATTGTCACAACAAAGGGACAAAATTACTGGCTCCTAGTGAGTAGAAACCAGGGATACTGTAAAGTATCCTAAAATGAAGGACAGCTCCCCACACCTGAAACCATCTGGCTCAAGATGTCAAATCATGGTCAGATTGAGCAATCTTCAAATAAATTGTCCGTAATTTCAAAACTAAGAAGTGGTAAGTCAGGATTTGGACCCATGTGTTTAATTACAAAGCTCATGTTCTTTCCACTATGTTATGCTGACTGCTAGGAATAAATACCAGTGGAGCAGGTTAGTTTCACTTGTATAATACATCGATGGTCATTGCATTTGTCTCCTTGGTGATCTGGAATAAAAGCAAAAGAATGTACATCCTGCCATGTTGGATGCTCTGTGGACAAAGGAGAGGTGATGAAAGATAATACTAGTCCTATCTGTCCCTGGGATAATTAGATACTTTAGATTTGAACATGTCACTCTTCTAGGATCTTATCTGCACACAAACTGCCCATCTTTACACAATCCTGGCTTAAATCACATTATGACCTCTCATTAGCTTTAGGTTAATATCCCAAATTCCCAAGATCCTTTTAGTCTTTTCAGAATCACTTGCTATCCCTCTCTTTCTTCTCCTTGGTGCTCCAGTCACTGGCCTTTTATTTAGTTCTTTGACATAGATAAGTTACGTCCCACTGCAAGACCTTCTGCTATATTTAACATACTCTACTTCTCACTCTTACTTAATTTTTTTGTCTAAAGCATGTCTGATTTCCAAGGGTAGTTCATAACCCACCCTCGCATTGTAGGTTCTCATAGTATTAAAACGATCTCTTTTGTGAACTTATCACAGCTATAGTTCTATATTTATACGTGGGATTTTTTTTTTTAATGGAGATGCTGTACCATAAGAAGCATGAGGGCAAGTATTGTACTTGGCTTGAAAAGCAAAGTATACTGACAGTATTTCCCCAACATCTTTTGGAGAATCTGGCTTTTAACGGGGTTCAGTAAACACTTGGTGAATGAATTATTACATGAATAAGTGAAATGAATGCTTGCAGTAATGAACGCAGCAAAGGGTTAAACGAATTTAGGGTTGGTATTAGCCTTAGTGCTTACTATATCATAAGCTCTAGGTAAGATCTGATGCCAGTTAAACCAGGGTCAACAAGGTCTTAGACAACCAGAGAGGACTAAACCAAGATGGTTGCTTTGACAAAGCAACAGCAAGAACTATTAGGCATACCGAGTTTTTCTGTTAGATAAGGTCTTTTAATCTGGATTTCCTGTGAACCAGTCAATTATTTTCCTGAAACTTTCACTAGGGAGAATAAGAGAATCTGACCTTGGTAAAGATTATTCCACTGATCTAACTGCAAGTAGAAAAATAATACAAAATCCTCCAAAAGACTCAGATCCCAACTCCAAGGTGACTTCTCATGGTTCAACAGAAAAAACAGAAGTGTCTACAACCTGAATGACTTGGGTATGTTCAATCCTCCGTCATGTGTCCCTTGACAAATACATTCTGAGAACTGCACTGTTAGGCCATTTTGTCATCTTGTGACCATCCTAGGATATATTCTCAGAAAGCTAGATGATGTAACCTACTAATCTTCTAGGCTATATTGTTCCTAGGCTACAAACCTGTCCAGGATGTTACTGTACAAAATTCTATAGGCAATTGTTACACAATGGTAAGTATTTGTGTATCCAAACATAGGAAGGGTACAGTAAAAATAATATAAAAATGATTTTTAAAAAACAGTACACCTGTCTAGGACACTAAACATGAATGGAACTTGCAGGGCTAGAAGCTTCTGTGGTTGAATCAGTGAGTGAGCGGTGAGTGGATGTGAAGGCCTTGGACATTACTCCATGCTTTACGGACACTTATGTACACTTAGGTTACACTAAATTTATTTAATTTTGTTCTTTAATAACAAATTAACCTTGGTTTACTTTTCTACTTTTTTTCTACTTTATAAACTTTTCAACATTTTTTCAACTTTTTTTTACTCCCTTTTTTTTTTTTTTTTTTTTGGCGTTGGAGTCTCACTCTGTCACCCAGACTGGAGTGCAGTGGCTGCTCCCGACCACTGCAGCCTCGACCTGCTGGGCTCTGGCAACCATCCGTCTCAGCCTTTCAAGTAGCTGGAACTACAGGCATGCACTACCACGCCCAGCTAATTTTTGATTTATTGTAGAGATGAGGTCTCGCCAAGTTGCCCGGGCAGGTCTCGAACCCGTGGGCTCAGGCAACCCACTCACCTTGGCCTCCCCTGGGATTATAGGCTGTGCCACTGAGCCTGCCCTTTTTTACTCTTTTGTAATAACAGCTTAAACAATTGGAAAGCTCTACAAAAATATCTTCTTTCTTTGTGTCTTTATTCAATATGCATTTCTCTATTTTAAATTTTCTGTTTTTACTTTTTTTTTTTTAAGTTGAAGTCTCATTCTTTGTCGCCCAGGCTGGAGTGGACTCAGGCAATCCTTCTGCCTCAGCCTTCTATAGCTGGAACTATAGATGCACTCCACCATGCCTAGCTAATGGTTTTACTTTTAAAACTTAAAAAAAAAAGCTAAGAATACAAAAGCACACATTAACCTGAGCCTACACAGGGTTAGTATACTCAACATTTCTATTTTTCACCTCTACTTTTCATACGCTGGTTGGTTTTCAGTAGCAATAACATACAGGTTGTCCCCTTCCACAATAACAATGCCATCTTCTGAAATATTTCCTGAAGAACTTACATGACCTGTTTTAAAGTTAACTATTTTTTAAATCAGTAGAAGTAGCACATGCTAAAGTAATAATAAAAATTACAGTACAGAAAATAGATAAACCAGTAACAAAGTTATTTATTATCATTGCCAAGTATTATGTTCTGTACATAACTATATGTGCTATGCTCATTTTTTTTTTAATTATAGAGATGTGGGGTACAAGTGAGCACTAGCCACATAAGTGGGCTGCGGTGAAGTGGTCTGAACTTCTAATTGACCCTCCCAGTTTATTCCCCTCTGGTAGTGGACCAGGTACCTTTTGTGTTGAACATGTGTCCCCTCCCCACTTAGCAGTGCCCAGCCCTGCTAACCCCTCCCTCGTGCTAATGTGACTAAATGTTCAGCGTCCACTTCTGAGTGAGAACATGCAGTATTCAGTTCTTTGTTTCTCTGATAGTACACTCTATGTGCTATACTTTTATATGAATGGCAATATAGTAGGTTTGTTTACACCAGCATCACCATAGACACTTGAATAATGTGTTTTGATACAATGTAATGCCGGCTAAGACATCACTAGGCGATAGAATTTTTAAGCTCTATTATAATCCTATGGGACCACTGTCATATACGCAGTTCATCGTTGACCAAATCATTAAGCAGCGCACAACTGTACTTTAAGTGGTGTGGAGCCTTGGACTCAAACCACAGGGACCCTGGCAGTCCCTTCGTGGTAAGAAAACACAAAAGATCAAGAAAAACAACAAAGCTGTGAAGTTCTAATGATGCCTCACATGTCTTTGTGGAATCTAAGTTCAAATACAGGAACTTGCTCTCCCTTAATGGCATGTAAAATACAAAATATAATGCTAGA
The DNA here is from genome assembly GCF_000164805.1 of Carlito syrichta. Taxonomy (NCBI): domain Eukaryota; kingdom Metazoa; phylum Chordata; class Mammalia; order Primates; family Tarsiidae; genus Carlito; species Carlito syrichta. The sequence continues at coordinate 57,623 of NW_007247791.1, read as the reverse complement.
TTCTAAATTTGAGACATCAAGAGAGTTTGTACTTGACTTTAGGACCTTTGTGTGTCTCTTATTCTATCAATGCATTCTCCAAATTGCAGGTTATTCCAACCTAAAATGGCCTTTCTCTATATCTGACAAATAGTATTAAAAATGGTATGTTGAGAACGAAAAGTGAGCCTTTGACCTAGATGGATACAGTCATATAAACAAAAGTAAAATGTGGCTAATACCAACTCAACAACCTAAACTTCAACTTTTGTTCTTTTTTGTGGTGATTTTTAAATCCATTTGTTATTATTCTGCCAATGATTGGTCATACAACCACAAAACTAGACTTGCTTTTCCCCAGTTCACTCCAGAACGTATGACTAAGATCTGCTAAAATTGAACAAAAGATGGGTGGCCCCTTGATCTTTCTTGCTTTTAATGTATCTTTTTATAAATAAGTTTGGTTACTCAGCCCTTTCTGAAGCTGAAAGCCAGCCTTAAATGTCTAAGTGACATGACCCTAGAAAAGCACAGACACCCTAAGACAATGAGATACTAGAAATTAGAAGAGCTAGTTGTTTTGCATCACAAACAGGCTCATTGTGAATTTTTCAAACAAAATAACACAAAATGCTGTCCCACTTGACCTGGCTGGCACTTTCTCTTAGGGCAAACAAAATGAAAATTGATTCTTTCTTCTAAAGCAATAACAGCAATGACAATATAATTGGTATCCAAGTGGCACCTTTTACTGGAACTGCTGAAAAGCTCCACATCAAAAGCCAGCCTACTATGAAAAATTCCAAATTTGACACCCTATTTCATCTTGAACAACTGAGTATGAAACATTTTTGAAGTGCCGAGATACTTTAGCACGCTTGGCCCTTTCCTCATGCCAACTCTTCTTGAATAAAAAAAGAATCAGCTTAAAACAAGTATAACTAGTTGGAAAGTGAAGCAAAGAGATAGACATTCTTGATCGTTGACTTGTGGCTTTAGCAACTCTTTCAAGGTCTGTGATGTACACAGTGCTATAAAGACAAAACAAATAAGACAAGATCTGTTCACATAATAACAAATACATTATGTGTGCTAAACATTGTGCTAACTGCCTTATAAATATTACCACATGTGATCCTTACAATAACCCTGTGATACAGGTAAGGGGGTTATCTCAGTTTTGCAGTTGGTGGAACTGTGATTCAAAGAGGCCTTTTGGACAAAGTCATTGAAATAAATCATGAGGAAGGATTCATACTCTATTATCAATTGCTACCTTTTGTGAAATCTAACAGATAAGGGAAAAGTTACCAGCTAATTTGATCATAAGGCAGAAGGAAATAACTGATTTAACAAATTTAGTACATGTAAATTTTAGTCCATGTAAACCTGACAGAGTGGGGCATTATGATGTTCATTTGTTTTTTTGCATTCGGATCCATTATCCACCAAAGAGGGCTAACTCTACAAACTACATTTCCCAGACTCCTTTTCTGCCTAGGTTGGGTCAAGGGTAAGCACTCACTGGTGAATGATGGGAAAGAGGGCAAAAGAAAGGGAGAAACCAAGATATTTCTCCTTCTCTCTGTACTTGAAGCAGTGCTTTCATTCTTTGAGCTGTTGTACCTATGACTTTGCCTGCTCCAGCTTTCATCAGGCAGATCCACTCTAGTTTCAGCTTCTGACAAGTGGTTCTGTCATGGTTATATCAAGTCTTCATGTTATCCCTCCGGCCTTGAAGTTGATGACAGCATCTAGGAATTGTTTCTTTATGGTTTGCTTTTCCTTTCCTATCTGGTCTTTTAGTTCTTGTGCTTTCCTGTGTGATCGAGCTCTTTTAAGTCCTTGTTACTAGTTTTCCACACTGCATTCTTGAATGACCAGATTTGATTTGATTTTTATTTTTCTGGCTAGATCCTAGTTGATACAGGTAGCATGGAGTTTCAGCTGGGCCTGGAAGAATCGAGTGGAACACAAGGTTTAAACAAAATTGAGGTTAAGTAGTCTTAACAGCAGTTCTCAACCTTGCCTTCTCTGTCTCATACTCATGACCATCATGTAGGTAGAAAATGAAATCAATCCCTCCTAACATGAAAAAAAATTGGTTAGATACCCTGTTTAAAGAGACTACAAAGTGGAAAGCATTCTTGCATGGGTCTTTCTCTCTCTGCTTAGAGATGATCAGTGCAAACAAAACAGGAATGTGTTTCAGCCTCTCAGAAAAACAGATGGTGAGTGATGTTAAAGACATATATGGCATTGAAGTGTGACAGGGCCTTCTGTACTTCCTGCCTTTTGGCCCCTGGGCATAGCGTGCTGAAGGCAAATTGGAAAACAGAAACAAGGACACTCTACGCCAGCCCCAATCTGTGTGACTAAGTTGCAGGTGGCTTGGCAAAATGGTCATAGATGCTCCATATTGGCAAGGAAGAACACAAGAAGAGAAATACTCCAAAGCTAAGGCATGTAGAATCAAGCAAATAAAACATAATGTACCTTACACAGATAAATTAAAAAAGCATTATATGATAAGATATTGCATCAAATTTTATCAAAGAGACATGCCATGAATACAATAAGTCTATAGAGGGAAATTGCTGAACAGTTATTGGAGAAAAAACATAAAATTTTTGGGGGTCTCAAGTGAGGTTCTGATGGAGAACTAAGCTCTCATACCCTAAATCAGTAGCTCTCAAAGTGTAATCTCCCCACCAATGACACTAGCAGCCCCTAGTTCCTTATTAAAAATTCAGATTCTCAGCCCTCACCCCAGACCTCCAGAATCAGAATCAGAAACTGTAATCATCATTCTCTGTTTGTAGATTTAAAAACTTTAATCTGATAGTCAAATATTATGATTCTAAGGTCAACTAAGTAGTAAAGTTAGAATTAAAATTGATTGCATGACATAGTATGCGGTTCTGTACACATGACCAAATGACTCTATCTGAATATATTGGTGCAATGGTGATTTTCCCTGATGTTGGCCATTTGGTAGAGTTTTCCACAGGGATATCTTCAAGTTCACAGATGTGAACACTCATGATCCCACAGGCTATCAGACAGATGTCTCTCTGCTATGGAAATTGGAGCATTCCAGCCATACATCTTGCCAGAGCCCAATAATAATTCTACTCTTTCTGTGGATATGCAGCAATGCAGTTTAGTGGGTGGAGGCATGATCTCTAAAAGCGGGATTTAGCAATTACTTACTGTGAATTTTGACCAATTTCTTAATCTTTTTGAGTCCTGGTTTCTTTGTTTGCATAATCCTCATATTAACATCCTCTGCCTTACAGGGTTGTGCGTGTGAATTACTAAGAGAAAGCCTCCAAGCTCTTTCACGTACATTTTTTCTTTTGTGTCGTTTTGCCATCTCTGAGAAGACTAATAGTCACTCCAGACCCATGTATTCGATGGAGGTCATTGTATTGTTATAATGTTTATTTACAGAACCAAGCATGCAAATTTTTCATATGTTGTTTCATTATCTACAACAGAAATTCTCAACTTTGGTACTGTTGACATTTGGGGCTCGATAATTCTTTGTTGTAAAGGGTATCCTGTGCATTGTAAGAGCCAATAGCATCCTATGGTTTTGACAACCAAAAATCATCTCCAGATAGTACCGAAATTCCCCTAGGTACAAAATCCATCCCTTAACCCCCACTAAATTATCCACTATCAAACTAGAACTTCATTTAAGAGTGGATTGCCCAACATTCAGGGAAACTGGTTATTAAACCCTTAGAGAGGATTTTTGCTAATGGATTTACAAACTATTCACATTTTGGCAGGTCATTTGCTTTGACAAAGGATAGATTTACTTGGAAGAAGCATCTTGGCGAACTAGGGCAAGTAATTTAATAAGTTGGGTAGAAAAGAACCCAACTATTAAATAAATACTTATGTTTTATATTTGCCTTTCTATCTTCTTGATTTCTCTGTATTATGTTATTAAATTCAACTAGCTCCACCCAGCATAACATAAACCATCTGAGAAGTTCTTAACGGTTATCATTAAAGTATTACCATTTATTAATTTGTTTATACTTAATTATAAACATGTGTTCAATGATCAGTCTCTTGAAATATAAACTTACCTGCATCTCCTCCTTTGACAGACCAAGAAGCTCATGGAAGTCTATAAATAAGTAGATGCATTCTGTGAACCATCCCAGATGAGTCTTGGAGCTTATGAACAGGAGAAATAAGATGGTTAATGGGAACTCCTAGCTGTCTTAACTCAACTTCTTCCCCTTTAGTGACCAGTTTAGACTAGACTGGCAAAGGGAGCTTCAGTTACCAAGGTGACATGAGGAACAAGACGAAGAGGGCAGCTAGCTGTTCTGTGGGTCCACATGGTGAGTGTCTAAATTCAAGTTTATTCCAGGTGATAGGAATGTGACACACAATGAGTCTAGCAACATTAGAGTGTCTGGAACAGGTTGTGTGTGTTTCTGTGATCTGTGTAGCTGGAGCAATCAGAGTATTGGTGTTGTATATTGGGGTCTGCAGTGGTGAGTGTGTCTAGGTTGTCACTTACCAGTTTGAAATGTTGGAATAAGGGAAGCTCTTTCTGGTTCAGGCCAGTCCATGTCTTTGGTCCACTCAATGTGATCTGAGTAGTCAGTTTTCCCTGATACATATTGAGTCCAGAATAAAGACTACAACAAGGACAATAGTATATCTGGGTCATGGTGTGTCTATGGTGTTCAACCTCTTGGACGTTACCAGTCTGGAGTGGACAGTGTACATGGAGCTGCCAGTCAGACTGGGCCATCATTATATCTAAACTTGCAGTATTCCTTGTGATTGGATGTCTCTCCACTGCTGGGTATGAATGTCATTCTGATTTCCCAATGTTGTGGCTGGTTGTGGTTTTCACATGTCACTGGTTATCTGCTTGCTCATGGGCTGAAGAAATCACATAATAACCAAACTGAACTATGGAGGAATAGAATAAAAGTCTTTTCTCTTTGGGGAAGCCAACATAGATGAACTGATCTGATATTTACTTGACCCAGGAAGAGTCAGTTAGAATGTGTTCTTATTTCATTCGTGACATTCAAAATGACTTTCTTTTCAATCACAGTTCATAGGTTTGGATACAGAGTTGAATTGCCATTTCCAAAGAAACTCAAAACACTATTTCACTGTTATCTGAAAGAAAAGCAAACTCACCAAGCAACACATTTCTGAAAGAGAAAAGAAAAGAGTCAGCTAATATATAGCCTAGGTGCCCTTCACCTTGTTGTTTACTGTTCCTCTGCTCTTGTTCAAATAGTTATTTAGTGGATCAAATGCTTGAATGCTAGTCTGGCAGGCACTCAAGAAATATAAACAACCTTTTTTTGTTTGTTTTTAATTTTTGTTTTGTTCTTATTTTTATTTTAAGGCCAGGAGAAAACATTCAAATGACACTGACAGGGAAAAGCAGATGTCTGCAGTTTATTTTCCTTGATTGGATTTTAATAGAATTTGCATAGAGCCCTATTTATTTTCACGTTGTCACATTAGGGAGTCTGAACTCAGGAAGCCAACTGAGGGTCAGTGTTTATCCTGGTTGATGGATGGTAGTGAGTGAGACTTGGATCGTTTGAGGAAGTCTGTGATTCGGAGCAGAGACAGACAGTGATATTCACCAGTGGGTCAAATTTGCACAACTTTTTCTTTGGGCTCTCTAGCAAATAACAATAATAATAATTGCTAGCAGCCTGCATTTCTTGAACATTCTGTTATGCACTTTGCATATAAAATCTAATTTAATATATTTATCACTCTATGAGTTAAGTACAATGCCACAGCCTATTATCAGCCATTCTGACATGTAAAGATCTCTAAAACCAAAACAGAATCACCATTTCTTCCCATCAAGTTTGTGGCAAACCTTTTTGTGGAAAAGCATGGCTAAAATCGACGTGAGGCTATGCATATTTATTTTCCCATTCATGCAGAAATAGTACTGTGATGATTACAGGGTTCTACATATCCTAGGGAGGAAGGTTTATCATTACCTTTTAAAAATATGAACAAAAAAACTTCTTTAAAATCTGAAAAATGCTAAATTTCAAAATCTATCGGGCCCCAAGGTTTTTGGATAAGAAATTGTGGCCTTGTGATAATATTATTATTCAAATTTTAAGGGTGAGGAAAATGACTCACACAGGTTAAATAGTTTGTTCTGTATAATAGGTTTGTAAAAAAGGGCAGTTCTTTTGTCTTGGTAATAATGGAATCTGTGCATATCTTTATATGAGCTTTAAGTATATTTTGTGTTTTATTGGCTAAGCCACCACTTCTCCCTCCCTCTGCTCTCCTGAGCCACTACTGGAGAAAAAAATTCTTACATCACAGTAGAGTGGCCATCGAATTCATATCTGAGAGTCAAAAGGGCACTATTAATAAGTTCATCATGACAAAGAGCTCAAAGCAGAAAGCAGAATTGTCTGGCACTCACTGGAGCACATGATCCCTCTGTATACATAGAGACTTTACCCCAAATATAGGCTCAGGACAGAAAACCTAACTCTATGGTGAGTTAACACTTAACTTCCACTCTGTTCCCCTGCCACCCTGACTGATGATGAGTTTTTCCCAGAATAGGCTTATATTTTTATTTCCATTGCAAACCTCTCCTTGTCATGTCCCCCACTATTTCTGCCTAATGAAATCTCCACTCTCCAAGACACAGGATCAGTGGGGCCTACTGCCAAACACCTGCCCAAGCCTCCCCTGTTCTCTGCACCTTTGCAGCCCTCCCTTGCTGCCTCCATTATAAGACACCTATCTTGAACTAGAGTTTGTTCAGTGGCAGGTGTATTGATGAAGCACCCAGTTGTGTGACACCAATGCTGACTGGTAGATAATGGAAGATCCCTGCTTCTCATTGGTCTTTTGAGGTAAAGAGTTTTCTTCCTTTGCTATCTCTGATGAAGGCTGTTGGGACAATATGCCCTTAAAAGTTTCTTCAATAAGTTCCAAAGGTGAGAGATAATGCCTGTTGATGCTTTCTGATTCTTCTGTCAAACTATGGAATCAATGTTTTTTCTCCAAGAGGAACATTAATTCACCAAACAAATTTTATTAACTAGTCCTAGACTCTGTTTCCAACCCAACGCTCCTAAAATTGCGCCCTGTACAACCTACAAAATAACTGCCAAGGGCATTGGATAGAATGCCCATTCTGATTCTACTGTATTTAATTTGTTCTCTGAGTTGGAGCTCAGAATATGCATCTTAAATATATTTCCCAAGTGATGATGCACAAGGTATAGTTGGAAACCACTGCTCTAATTAAATTGAATTAAGTAGGTTTCCTTTGATTTCTAGAGCTCTTTCCTTCCTTCCTTCCCCTTTCTTCATTTATTAAGTAAAAATTCAAGAACAACTGAAATCCAAAAAGGCAACAAATAGAAGGAGTTTGAAAGAATGCATATTTGACCATATGTTCCTTGTTTTGTCACAATCTCTTTTCCTCACAATCCTCCAACACACACACACTTAATCACCAGAAATGAAGACAAACATGCTGGAGTCCAGCTCCAGGAGAGAGTCAGGGCTTGAGATGGGGGAATCGGGAAGCGGAGAAAAAGAAAAGACGAAAACGACAGGATCTTTCTTCCTGGGGAGAGTTCAAGACTCTGCCAATTTTTATTCAATTCTTACAAGCTTATATAGTTTTTTTACTGACCCCCCTACCCACAAAATGTATCCCATGTTACACATTAAATGTTTACATTATGTTTTTTCTTTTGTTTATGGGGAAGTTGACCTTTACAAGTTTCATTTTGTTCCTTCCTGCTACTGGTGGTGTGACAAAATACCAGCTGCCAATTTATCAGCCACATCCTGTGACCTCTAGGTCAACTGAATCTCTTCCCCTCACTATTCTATTTCTTTTCCTTTACTAATCTATTTTCTTAATTCTACCCTTATCTATACTTTGAGCAGCAATATATTGACTTGTTTTTCTTTTATATAACTATCCTTATCTTACCCACTACGAATTCTTAATGCTCTGTTTTTAAAAAAATTTAACTTTCTTAATGCTAATTGCCTTATCTATATTACTTGCTATTTTCTTAACATCTATTTTACATTTTATATTTCTAAACAAAACTTATGTCTAAATCTACACTTATATATGAAATTAATCTTACTTCTAATCCTAAATGTATTTAATTTTAAAATTATATACATTAAGTGTATATAATTTTAAGTTTACCTTAAAACTTAATTATTTCCTATTCCTTATATTTAACTAATACCTACATCTATAATAAACATTTATCTTTTAATTATAACTGCTATTTATTTAATTCTAATCCTTACTTTAATTTTAACCCTCTTTCTAATTAAACTATAATATTTCTTAAATCAAAAGGCATGTCTGTGACTTGTTTTTCCTGAAAATACCTGTTTTTGTAGATACTCTGTCTCAGTTTCTCACTTCCTCATCAATCACAACTGTCAATGTTGTTACTTATAAAGGGTGTGAAGAAGTACTTGTTTTTCCTTTTTAGCTAAAGTTTACAAAATTTGCATTCCCTTGTCCCTTCAGGGAGGAAATTTTTGCTGTTGAGTCCTTTTTACATTTCTATACATAGGTTTACTGCTAATTCCACATCCTTGCACATTCTAGCTAATTCTTTTATTTATCAAGGGAAGTGTTTTTCAAGCCCAAGCACACATTCCTTTAAGGCCAAAAGGAGTCCTTCAATAGGAGCCATGGGGCTCTGCCTCCAGCATGGCCACTTCCCACTGGGGCTCTGCTCTCAGTCAGTGTTTTTCCCATTTTCGGGTAACCTCCATTTTGCCTCGTTAGGGGTTGCGGCTTCTGGCACAAACAGAAGATAAGTTACAAAACAGAGCCTGAGGGAAGTTACTTTCAGTTATTTGCTTATTTTTTTAATTAATTTACTTGATCACTTTGACTTGATCATATAGACTATTAGATTATTTATAATTATTTATTATAAATTATTAACAATTTTTTATTATTGTTTTAGTTTAGGTTTTGCAGATGCTGCCTTGATGCATCCATGGAATAGAGTTGGATAAAAGTGGTGACGGGGCAGAGGGAGAGTTCAATCTCATCTCTCGTGGCAGGCAGGTCAAAAAGAAAAGAACCATAGATCATTCACTTATCTAAAGCCCCATTCCTCCTAAGCTGTCATATTCTGCCTGCTTTTTCAACCACAGATAATTTGGCTTTGCAAGAAGCACTTCCTCTGTCTCTTATCAGCTCATGCATCAACTGCAAGGGTGATATTTGAGTAGCAGAATCCTCCAGTGGCCTATTAAAATCTGGGGTCAGAGCACAGATTTTTCCCTGACTGATACTGATATTGGACCTAAGATTTCCTCAAGCAACACGTTTCACTCAGAAGATTCTAAAAACCGAAGCACAGCATGTCTTCTTTACAGTGGTTATTATACTGGCTCAAAGTGTTTGGGCCATTTGGGGGACTTTAGATAATTTTTTTTCAAACCAGACATCAAAAACACATACTAAAATAGTTAATACCAACATTATTGATAATATTCCCAAGACACTCACCAATAGTAGAACAGATAAGTAAATTATACCATATTGATACGAGGAGTATGATAGAGCCATGAGCACAAGCAAATCACACGACACACAACATCATGAATAAACCTTACAATAGAACATCAAGCAAAGGAAATCAGACAGAAATGACTGTGTACTGTGTAGTTCCATTCATGTAAAGTACCAAATAAGGCAAAGTAAACTGTGTTGTTAAAAATTAGATTGGTGGTTATGCTAACAAATTAGAAAATCTAGAGGAAATGAATAAATTCCTAGAAACATCAATCTTCCAGGACTAAACCAATAAGAAACAGAAAACCTGAACAGACCAATAATAAGTAATGAGATTAAATCAGTAATAAAGAGTGTCCCAACAAAAAGACCAGGAAAATATGGTTTCACTGCTGAATTTTACCAGACTTGTAAAGAACTAACACAATTTTTTTTAAGCTAGTCCAAAAAATTTAAAAAGAGGGCATTCTTCCTAATTCATTCTTCAAGGCCAGTGTTATTTTTATACCAAAAACAGACAAAACACAACAACAACAACAGTAACAACAAATTAGATGCAAAAATTCTCCACAAAAGACTAATAAACTAAATTCAACAGCACATCAAAAAGATAATGCACCACAATTAAGTGGAATTTATTCCCTGGATGCAAGGATGGCTTAGCATATGCAAATCAATAAATGTGATATATTATATCAACAGAATAAAGAGCAAAATCATTTGATCATCTGAATAGCTGCAGAAAAAAGCATTTGATAAAATTCAGCATTTCATCATGATAAAAAAAAACTCTGAACAAATTAGTCATAGAAGAAACATATCATAACATTATAAAGTCTATATAAGACTAACCCACAACTCACATACTGAATGGGGAAAAGTTGAAAGTCTTTCCTCTAAGAACAGGAGCAAGAAAGGCTGCCCAATTTCATCATTACTATTTAAAATAGTACTGAAAGTTCTAGCCTGAGCAAGCAGGACAGATAAATAAATAAAATGCATCCAAACTGGAAAAGAGGAAGTCAAATTATCCCTTTTTGTAGATGACATCATCTTATATAGAGAAAAATCTAAAGACTTCACAAGAAAGCTCTGAGAACTAATAAACAAATTCAGTAATGTTGCAGGACACAAAATCAGCACACAAAAATTAGCAGTGCTTCTATATACTAATAATGAATTAGCTGAAAAGAAAATCAAGAAAGAGCAAGCTCCTTTATAAGAGCTACCAAAATTAAAATACTTAGGAATAAACTTAACCAAGGAGGTGAAAGACCTCCAAAAGGAAAACTACAAAACACTGAAAAAATAAATTAAAGAAATTACATATGAAAAGATATCCCATTATTATGAATAGGGATAATTAATGTTGCCAAAATGACCATATTGCCAAAAGAATTCTAAATTTTCAATACAATCTCTATCAAAATGCCAATGACACTCTTCACATATTTTTTCAAAAATTCAAAATTAGCAAGGTACTACGAAAGACCTCAAATAGCCAAAGCAATACTGAGTAAAAAGAACAAAGCTGGAGGTACCACTCTGCCTGTTTTGAAATATACCACAAAGCTATAGTAACCAAAAGAGCATGATATTGGTATAAAAACACATTTATAGACCAATGGAAAAGAATAAACAATCCAGAAATATATTTATGTATTCACAGTCAGCTGACTTTTGACAAAGACACCAAGAACATACACTGGAGAAAGAATCACTTCTTTAATAATTGCTGCTGGGAAATCTGGATTGCCATATGTAGGAGAATGAAACTATGACCCCATTTCTCATCACATACAAAAAATCAACTAAAATTGAATTAAAGACTTAAATGTAAGAACCAAAACTATAAAAGTACTAGAAGGAAATGTAAGGGAAATGCTTCAGGAAACTGATCTAAGCAAAGATGTCAATGCTAAGACTACAAAAGCATAAGCAACTAAACCAACAACAGACAGACAAAACTATAATAAATTAAAAACTCCTTCATAGAAAAACAAATCAAGAAAGTGAAGAAACAAACTTCAGAATAGGAAAAAAAAAGTGTAAACTGTTTATTTGACAAGGACCTAACATTCAGAATATACAAGGAACTCAACTTAACAGCAAACAATACTAATAATAATACCATTAAAAGTGGTTAAGGATCTGAATAGACATTTCTCAAAAGAAGATATACAAATGACCAATAGGTAAATGAAAAATGTTTAACATTACTTATTATAGAAAAATGCGAATCAAGAGCACAATGAGATATCATTTTGCCCCAGTTAGAATGGCTATTACAAAAAAGACTGAAAAATCGCAAATGCTAACAAGGATTGGAGACAGGGAAACTCTTAGACACTGGGCGGAAATGTAAATTAGTACAGCTATGATAGAAAACAGTATGGAGGTTTCTCAAAAAGCTAAATATAGAAACATCATATGATCCAGTAATTCGCACTGGGTTTTTATCCAAAGAGGAAATTAATATATCAAAGGGATACCTGCATCTCCATATTCATGCAACATTGTTCACAATAGTCAGGATATGAAATCAGCATTGTGTTCATCAGTGAATTAAAGAACAAAGAACATGTGATGCATACATTGTGGAGTACTCTGCAGCTATAAAAACAAAATAGTGAAATCCTGTCATTTACAGCAAGATAGATGGGATTGCAGGTCATGCTGTTAAGTGAAATAAGTCAGACACAGAAAGACAAATTTCACATTCTCACTTGTATGTGGGAGCTTATAAAGCAGATCTAATGGCAGTAGAAAGCAGAATGATAGCTCTCAGAGACTAGAAATGGGGTGAGTATAAAGAGAAGTTATTTGATGGGTACAAACACAGATAAAAGGGCTCCATTCTGTTATTTGATAGCAAGTAAGGTGACTAGGATTTACAACAAGATATTGCATATTTGAGAATAGCTAGAAGATTTGAAATGTTTCCAACACACACAAAAAAGGTAAATGTTTGATGTGATACACATCTTAGATGCCCTAATTTGATCATTACATGTATCAAAATATTTCATGTACCCCATAATTATATACAATTATTATATGTAAAGATAATTTTTTTAATTTAAAAAAGTAAGATTGTTTATACTCCTTGGGAATGGAGTAGCAGTGACAAGAACAGAGTACGAGGAGGGCTTCTTGGATGCTGGTGACCCAAGTGTTCCAAATCTGAAAAAGTTTCCTGGTTCTACACTTATGTACAAATTTCTGCATGCGTATTATACTGCAATCCAAAGTAAAGAAGAAAAAACAGCAAGCAGAGGAAGAGAGAAAAGGAGAAAGGTAGGAGATGATCCGAGCTTTCCTCTGGTGGAAACCAGAGCCTTTCATTGGCAGACGTCCTGCCCAATGCCATGGGACTCGAGAAGTGTTCCAGTCCATATCCAATGATGAAAGAAAGGCCCACACATATATTGGAGCCTTTAGAAAAGTTTTCAACCTCTTCTTATCAATTATATGTTTAAAAATGAAGACTGAGGAGACTTCTATGCCAATGCCATCTTTATTGTTCTGGGCTCTTAACCATGCATGCTTCTGTTCTATGCTTTAAGGAAGCAAATTGCATAGATGAGTGATTTGCTATCAGAGAGGTTCAGGAGGTAACAATGACAATCAGATGTTCATTTGGGGAACTATAAAACCAACAGAAGGGACAACTGGAGCCCCATTAGGTAACTATATGGGCATTGAAAACCTGAGAAAATTCAGGGGAGAAAGAGCAAGCACTTCCAAAATTCTCCACGACCTGTCTGTGTTATCAGTCCTCATTATGATTAATTATGTCTCTATTACTATTATTAGTACTCAGAAATAGACTTTGTTATAGAAAGAGGAGTGCAGTTATTCATTCATTCAATGCATATTGATTGAACATCTACTAAAGGTCAGTGCAACCTTAAGATGCTGATATTATAAGAATGAATGAATGGTGGTCCCTGGTGGTGCCACAGACTAATGGGAGAAAAGACCGTAAATAATTATAGCATACCATAAAAACAAAAGCAGCACAGATTCTTAAAAAGGCAGAGCTGCAGGGGCACTTCCTCTACTAGGTGATAAATATGACACGGAATGGGAGATTACTTGTTTTTAAGACAAAAATCACTCAAACTAGCTTGAATGAAACAGGAACTTCACTGGATATATAGAAATATGTTTTATGAAACCCAGAGTAGTATTGCAGCAACTCAAAAGGCAGTGAATTTGTTCTGAAAGGTCACCAAGAACTGAAGCTGCAAAATTCTCCGTTTTGTGGTTCTCCTGTCTTGGTCACTCACCCACTCATTCTGAGTTCCTGCCTTCTGTTTCTCTGTGTTAACTTTATCTATTTCTCTCTTTACTGGACCCTCTTCCTAATGCATTTGCCTTTAAGCAAGGCCACCACTGCCCTGGTTTTATGTTACTTCTAAGTTTGAGCTTCCAGCAGAGATTATGTCCCAGTTTCATGCTTCCAGGAAGTTTGTATCCTAGAACTCTTATTTAGGTGATTATTTAAGGTGCAAGTGTGAGCACAATACCTGAAAGAGAACACTTCTTCCAGAGACCCTCCTGGAGAAGGTGATGTTTAAGCTGAGTTTTGAAGACTGGACAAAGCTTTGTCAAGCAAACAGGGAGGATGCTTCTGGCAAAAAAAAAAAAATGCAAAGTACGCAAATCCAGAAAGTCATCAATTGTTCTAGACAAGGTTTTAGAATAGACGCTCTCAACGGCAAATGACATGCTTTTTAAATTTATTTTTTTAATTGACATATAAAATGGATGTATTTGTTATGCATGACATAAGGTTTTTAAGTATATATACATTGTAAAATAGTTAAATCAAGGTAGGTGTTAAATATATCGCCTCAAATAGTTACCTTTTTTGTCATGGAAACACTGTCTGGACATCACAAAATAAGGAGATCTCTTGAACTTATTCCTCTAACTGTAATTATGTATTATTTGACCAACACTCCCCAATCCCCACCATCTATCCTGCTTCTGCTCCTTCACTTTCTATTCCACCCCATTTTACTCTCTAATTCTCGAGGTCAATTTTTTTAGATTCTACATATGAGGGTGATCATGTGATATTTATCTCTCTGTGTCTAGCTGATTTCACTTTACGTCATATTTGTCAAGTTCAATCATATTGTCACAAATGACAAGATTTCCTTATTTTATGGCTAACTCGTAACCCATTTTGTACACATACCATGTTTTCTTTATCCGTTCATTTGTTGGTAGACACTTAGTTTGATTTCATATCTTGACAATTGTCAACAGTTTTACAACTAGCATGAGAGTGCAGATGTCTCTTCAACATAATGTTTCTATTTCTTTTGGAAATATACCCAGTAGGGGGATTGTTGGATCACATGACAGTTCTATTTTTAATTTTTTTAAGACTCTCTAAACTGTTTTTCACAATAGCTATACTAATTTACATTCCCACCAAAAGTGTGAAAGGGTTCCCTTTTCCTCATCTTTGTCGACAGTTTTTGTTGTTGTTGTTGCCTTTTTACTAATAGCCATTCTAACAGGAGTGAGGTGATATCCGTGTATAGTTGAGAAGAATGTGTATTCTGCAGCTTTGGGGTGGAAAATTCTGTATATGTCTGTTAGTTCTGTTTGGTTTAGAATGTAGTTTAAATTCGATGTTTCCATGTTGATTTTCTGTCTCTTTATTGCTGGAGACGGGGTACAATTCCCTTGTATTATTGTATTTCAGTCCTTCTCTCCCTTCAGATCTCTTCATATTTGTTTAGATATTTAGGGGCTTTGATGTTTGGTGCATATATATGAGTTATGTCCTCTTGCTGAACTGACTCTTTTATCTGTCTCTAATGTCCTTCTTTGTCTCTTTTTTATAGTTTTCGACCTAAAGTCTATTTTACATGATATGAAATATCCCAGCTCTTTTTTGGTTTCCAGTTGCCTGAAGATCTTTATCCCTGCACTTCCAGTCCATGCACACCCTTATAGGTAAAGTGAGTTTTTAGTAGCCAGCGTGTAATAATTTTTAAAAATTCATTCAGCCACCCTGTATATTTTGATTGGAGAATTTAACCCGTTTCTATTCAAGGTAATTATTGGTAGGTAAGAATTTACTATTGCCATTTTGTTCATTGTTTTCTAGTTTTTTGTTGTTGTGGTTTTTGTTATTGATCCCGTTTTTCCTTTGCTTTTTGTCTTCTTTTGTTGTTTAAAAACACTGCATCCAGGAAAGCTGACCTTCAGAAATGGTGAGGTAAAGACTCTCCCAGACAAAAGAAAAAAAAAAAGGCGGAGGAAGTTCATCACCACCAGATCTGCTTTACAAGAAATGCTAAAGGGAGCTGTCAAAGCTGAAAGAAAAGGACACGAAGGAGTAACATGAGAAGATCTGAAAGTGTAAAACTCACTGATAAATGAAGTGCACAGTCAAGTTCAGAATACTCTCATACTGTAGTGGTGTTGTATAAATTACTTATAACTTTAGTATAAAAATAAAAAAACTATTGACTGGAATTATAACTATCATATTGAAACAAAATTGAAAAAGGTCTCATTACATTACAGAGGCTGGTGGCAAAGTCCTGGACTCAAGGAATCCTTCTTCCTCAGCCTCCCAAGTAGCTGGAATTGCAAGCACATACCAGTGCACCCACATTACAATAGTTTATTAAAGGTTATGCACTATAAGAAAACTTAAATTGTGACACCAAGATTTCAAAATGTGGCAGAGTAGAGTAAAAGTGTAGTTTGGGGTTATTTGCATTCAAATTTAAGTTGTTATTAGTTTAAAATAGCATGTTATAACTATAAGATATTTTGTATAAGCCTCCTGGTAATCACAAAACAGAAACCTATAATAGATACACAGGAAATAAAGAGCAAGGAATCAAAACATGCTACTAAAGGAAATCACTTAACTGCAAATGACTTCTTGAGTCACAGCATTTGGAAGTTTTTATACACAGTAGGAAGATCATTTTGGCAAACAACTTTAAAGGAAGTCACTGTCAAGAAACATCCACAAATCACCCATATCTCCCAGAGCTGCCTGAAAATGACTAGCTGCTAAGAAAATTTTATCTGGAATGGGTTAAGAGAGAAGATATTTAGAAAGATATAAGAGTCTTTTGAAAATCATAAACAAATTCTATTAAAGTAATAGTCAATAGATATAATAAAAACAAACATAAAAAATCTCTCATCCTGAAAATAGGCTAATGTCTTTTAAGCAGTATGCATGTATTCAAAATTCAGACTCAATATAACAAACTCCTAAGGATTTAATGATCTTTCAGCCTGCTGCTGGTAACCTCTCAACTCCCTACTTTGCTTAGTAAATATAAGTAATGGTGGTGATTTGCAAGTGTCTCCAGTGACAGTGATGATCTCAGTAAGTCAAAGATATTCTTGGCACTCTAGCACATATGGTAAATAATTTCTTTCCTCTGCATACATGTTTATTTTAACATTTAGCTTAGTGTTTCTGTTTCTAATATTTTCAAAGTTGTGTCCTGTGTGATGCTTAGTTCCCTTCTTTTTAATAACACAGTGTATATTTTCTTTTCATGGGTTTATTAAAACTCTTTTAGCCAATTCAGAATATCAGTATGCTGAATTTCAACCAATAGAGAATGCATGCTTGCTCTCTAAGTTTTTTTTAATTGTCACTCTAAGTAGTATTTTTATATTAATGGATTGATTTAATCATTCTACAATACATACATATAACAAAATACCACATTGGACCCCATAAGCATACACCATTATTACTTGCCAATTAAAAGTAAATTTTAAAAAAATGATTGCATACAACCTCTGTGGAAAACTGTGTGGCAATTCCTAAAATATATAAAATTTGACCTCCCATATAAACCAGAAATTCTCCTTCTGGAAATATACCCAGAGGAACTAAAATCATTCTTCAAAAAAAGATATCTACACACATTTTTATTGCAGCAATATTCACAATAGCAAAAACATGGAATCAACCATGCTGCCCATTGAAAGTAGACTGGATTTTTAAAAATGAGGTACATATACATGACAGAATATTACACAGTCATAAAGAAGGATAAAATTATGGAATTTGCAGCAACTTGGATGAATTCAGAATCTATCATACTCAGTGACTTATCACAGAAACAAAGAACCAGCACCACATATTCTTACTCCCATAAGTGGACCCTGGACATTAATAATAATACTACATGAAAGGGTTTGGCAGGAGTGGGACACTGCCAGGGAAGGAGGGTGGACACACAACATCAGTAAGGGTACCTGATCTTAAACCAGGCCAAGTGGGGACTAAAGGGGACCAAACTTTACCTGTACAATGACTACTTATCTATCTAATCCTGAACCATTCCTCCATCTTTAAAATAAAAATTAAAACGTTTTTTTACTTTAAAAAAGAAAAAAGTGATGGCAAAGGTGAAAATATCTAATATTTTTGTCTTCTTGAACCATCTCTCCTTTGTTATTATTCTACATTTCCACTGGATATCTGCTAAGGTCCTGCAAGCTTGTATGAAATCCCACCAAATGTCATATCAATAGGATTTCTCTAGAAATTTTGTCTTTAAATAAATTGAACAGCCTCATTCTTCAGAGTGGCATGGAAGGGTAGAGAGATAAGCCCAATGGCTAACATTATTAGGGATGAGTATGGGAAGAGATTGTTGATCTTCCATTCAGTTAGGAAGACCTTCACATCATCATTCCTCTCAATATTACAATCTCCTTCCACTCCTACTGTGTTTGATGTCCTGGAACTTGGAGCTTCTCTGGTGCAGTGTGTCCTCAGAATAAGCCTTCCTAGTGCTGTTCTTGGAGAGGTGGTGTCCAGGATTTGCAAAAGAGGGAAGAGGGACTAGGGACCTGACAGTTCATTGTACAGACGTTTTAAACAACACCTTTATTTTCAGCACCACTCCTCAGCTCATCTTCTGAGGTATAATATTTTGTCCTGAGAGTTCTTTTTTCGACAGCCAGAATCAGAATGCTTCTTGTGGCGTTCTCTCTGCCAGCACTTACTATCAGGAAACAGATAAGTAAGCTGATGACATGTGTTTCCTAGTGTCCAAAGGTTTGTTGTTTTTCTATGGTTGTTTCCTCTTTTTTTTTTTAGTTGGTGACTCACTCTGTCACCCAGTTTGGAGTGCAGTGGCACTCCCTCTCTTATCTTCTTTATGCCTGTTTCTTGACAACATTGTGCAAACGTCAATATGTTTTAAGTTTTCTTATTAAAAATTGATTTTTTTCTTAGAAGAATTAAGCAGTTCATTTGCTTTCTTCTCATTGAAAACTTACCAAACTCAGCTTACAGCTTCAAGTTGTATAGAAAAGGCTTACTCCTATATTTATTGCTATTAAAAGAAAGGAAGTTCTTGCAGTCACTGACAGCTGAACTTTCCTAGTTCTTGGAGAATACAGGTTCAGAAAGACAATCACATGCAAAGCAGATCAACACAAATCAATAGAAGATGGAATTTTTAAAAAGTCTACTCACAATCACAAGATTCAACAGAGTAAGTAAATATCTTGGAGCAAATTTAACAAAAATGTAAGGAACCAACACAAAGGAAACTATAAAACTATATTGACGAATAGGAAATAATTAAATGGAAAGATATGCCATATTCATGAAAGATAAAAATTTGGAGGGGCAAAGCTCATACTAACCCAATTTATAGTTATAAGCCTAGCACACAGTTAGGTACTTAAAAGAATATTGACTGAATAATAAGTGATAAAATGATATTCTACTATTTAATTTAACTCCAAAATAGTGTGAATTAATCTGAGGAAAGTCCCAAATAAACTGATCTGCACAATCCTTGTTTCATTATTACTAGACCTCACTAAAAAGGAAATATGAACCTAATTATGAATAAAATAATTTTCAGTATTCTGAGAAGAAAAATTGAGGGCACCAAAAAAAAAATAATGTAAGCTTATAGCGTTGTGCACAGAATTTGGCTAACGTGTGTGATACAGAACTATGTTGTCCAATATGGTAGTCATAGTCACGCACGTATAATCAAATTTAAATTTAAATTATTTAAGATGGAGAAAGTTTAAAAATAAAGTTAAAAGTTTCAAGTGCTCAATAGTTAACATGCGATTAGTGGTTCCCTTATAGGACAGCTCAGATATAGAACATTTCTGTTATTCAAAAAAAAAGGTCTATTAAATCAACTTGATATGGAGCAAGAATAGGCAAATTGGGTTCTGTGGATTAAACCCAGCCCATGTCCTATCTTAATAAATTAATTTTCATTGAGACCAGCCATATTCACATATTTCCTGTGACAGATTTCATGGTAATTAGCAACGTTGAACAGATGCAACAGAGTTTGTATGACACTTAAAGCCTAAAATATGTATTATCTCCCTTCAACAAAATGTTTGTTGACCCTTTTCCTAGAGAGGAGGGAAGAACAGGCTCTTCTGACCTTGCTCTTGCATTTCTTCCCATGGATCTGGCTTCCTTTTTGACACCCACTATGGAAGGGTTATGTTGTACTCACTCAGGAAGTCGCTGTGAGAAACTGCTGATGTCCACGTCTAATCAAGCTTGGAAAGATCAGGACATTGCTCAAAGAGTCCTGGATCTTGGCTGTAAGAGCCCTCAGGGCTCCCATTTTCTGGAACATTGACACCTTAGTCATTGTGAAGGCTGAATGTCACCTGCATATTGCAGAGTTGTGTGACTTCATAAATTTGCAGACACATCTGAGATGACTTAGTGTTCTGCTTAAATACTCTATCAGTAGACCCTCATGTCCCTGCTTTTGCTCCTGAGGTCTTATCTGAATAACAGCCTTCTCATAAAATGTTTGAAAACCTTTGTCTCAATTTACTTCTGATTTACAATATCAATCATGGAGAAGAACACAGAAACTGCAGTTTTCTTTCTCTTTTTTTCCTCAAAGTTCTTCAAGTACACCGCTTAGCCAAGAAACAAGAATAAAATCCATTATGACATGACCTGGGTATTAGTAAATTCAAGATTGGAAGACTCTCTGGGATCCTCAGTTGAAGGGTTCACTGAGAACGTTCGACCACTGAGATAAAAATAAATAAGGACAGAGTGAATATCCTCTTGAAGATAAATTGAAGAACCTGACTCATGGCCATAACCTCTCCATTGCTTCCTTTTTAAATAAGTAATAAGTAATAAATTTTTCTACATTTAGATTTTAAATACCTAAAATATTACTATTCAATTTTCCAAGGTTTCCTCTATATAATTGAAATTAATACAGAGAAAAGCCATGATCAGACCACTACATATTGATACGGGCCTTTCTTTCGTATAAGAAGCCTGTGGTTTGCCCAGTGAGTTCTAAACCAGTGGTTCTCAAAGGACCAACAGCATCAATATCACTTCAGAACTTGCTAAAACTGAAAATTCTGGAGACTTATCCAGACTCTCTAATTTAGAAACTCTGGGAGTAAAGACCAAGTCATCCAGTCATCTGTGTTTCTGCTAGCCCTCCAAGTGATTCTAATTCACACTCAAGTTTGGGACTCTCTGCTCTGATCTCTTCCTTGAGATCATGGCCAAGTACTATGACTGAGGAGATGTTAGAAACACAAGACTCATGGAGTTGAAAGATGGATAAATGTCCAAACAGTTGTTCTTCAGAATTATTTTCCTGTTTTTCTCTCTCCCTTTCTGCTTCTTTCATGCCCAAAGTATTTTTAAAAAACAATTTTTCTTGAGGAGACTTTTATCTTGTAGAAGCAGCGGGAAGTCAGGACAGAATTCTTTAAATGGAAGGACTTCAGAAGTAGCTGTGAGATGTGCAAGTGCTTTCAAGCCTGATCACTGATGCTAGCACTCGATGCAATTGTGTTGCTGTTCACCTGTGAGTTCTGATCTTGGGCATACATTGACATTAGGTTCACCAACTCATAACTCCAGGAAAATTAAAGCCATCTTGCTGCTGCGGGTCTCAGCTGTTCTTTAGTCCTTCCTCTTGACTTACCCCTAAAGCATCCCCAATTTTCTTGCTATTCTGAAGTAAATATATGTCTAGACGTTTTTCGGAAAGCTAAGTCGCAGGCTTCTGTGAGCATTCATGCCACCTGGAACATAATTCTTGCTGCAAGAATTGGCTCTAGTTACTAGTAACCTGCTGCAGTCATTTTTAAAGAGGTGAAAATATTATTTATTTGCTCTTGATTGACGGTAGCCTGGGGTTTTAAACAACTGTTTCTTTAGAAAGGTGGCAATAGAGTGATGGGGACAGAATTATTTTGGTATGTGTCACACATCATCTATCTTCAAAATGCTGTGAGACATTTGGATAAAAGGCAACATTGGAATACACAGAAGACACTTCGGGAGGCCAAATGTACCTATTGAGACAATGTTTTGGTGATTATTTACAATTTATTACCATGCTTTATGTACCAGTTTACAGAATTCAGAAAAGACAGTTCATGGCTTAATCCATATTCTAAAATTCGCTGAGATACTATGGGAGGAAGGAATTTTCTTGAAAAGAAAAACTTAAATGTTGCCCCTTACCTGTTCATTGTGTGATGTAGTTAAAAGGGGGTTTTCATATGTACACCTCTACAATAACTCTATAGAGTAGATACGATGGACAAAATGAATCCATTTTTATTGAAGAGAAAACTGAAGCTCGTCTCATGGAAGCTAAAGGTCTTGCCAGTCTCATAGTCGGTAAACAGTAGAGTTCACACACTGGGACAGAGGGACACCATTCATTTCTACTTCTTTGGAAAGAACAAAAATTGAAAGAAGAGAAGAAAATTCTATGAGCAAAACTCAAAAAATGGCTTGTTGTTTACTTAATTTTTTTTTTTTGAGTTGGAGTCTCACTCTGTCACCCAGACTGGAGTGCAGTGGCCGCTCCCAGCCACCGCAGCCTCGACCTGCTGGGCTCTGGCGATCCTTCCGCCTCAGCCTTCCGAGTAGCCGGAATTACAGGCGTGCGCTACCACGCCCAGCTGATTTTTTGATTTATTGTAGAGAAGAGGTCTTGTCAAGTTGCGCAGGCGGGTCTCGAACCCACGGGCTCAGGCAATCCACTCACCTCGGCCTCCCAAAGCGCGGGATTACAGGCTGAGCCACCGAGCCCAGCTTTATTGTTTACTTTAAATTTGCTAATACAGTAAATCTTAAATATCCTCGCTTCATGCACATACTAGCAAATGGGAACTGTGAGTGGTAAAAGGTGTGTAATTATATTGTGGTAGTCATTTCATGTACATGTATATAAATCAAATTGTGTACCTTCAATACATAGAATTTTTATTTGTCAATTATGCTTGAATAAAGCTAGTAAAGAAGATAAACGAGCTTGGGTTTTGTTTTTGTTTTTAACTTTCTCAATTCTCATTCTTCCCCCATTTGGCTAGTATGAGCTACCTAAAACTCATTCCCTAGCACTGACATCTGCCCCCAGTGGGCTGAAATGAAAAACAGGATTTGTGCGTCAACTGAGAATTGGGAGAGGTAAGACAGTGTCAAGAGAGACACGTTGAATTGCTTGTTTAAAGAGTCTGTGGGAATTAATCAGAAAACAAAAGTGATCTGAACATATTTGTGCCTCAAGCTGGTAAATATAATTAAATTGCTTCTTAAAAGTTGTACAATTATTTCATTTATATTCTTTTAAAATTCTACTTATACTTTACAGAGCATTGTCTTACCCATTAGATAAAGGATTTTTACAGCAATATTTTATGATATTCTAAAAGATACTTGAATACCCACTTTATGGATAAAGAAAACAGTGGCAGAGCTGCGACTAGGACTGTGCAGTAGCATTTGGTCCACAGTGTCACCGATATATTCAATTTACCACTCCTGCTCCTGCCTTCTAAAGCTCCAGTCTGCATAGCTGTTTGTAAATTAAAACAGAAGGCTAAATTAAAAGGGAGAGAAAGCAAGCCGGGTCTGACAGTAATATTAATCCCTCTGAAATCGCTGATCTTTTCAATTAACAGCCTCTTTCGGAGACATTTATTGCTCTTGGCTTGAACTGAGGTCATTAAAATACTTATGTGCCGGGTTCTCAAAAAGGCTGCTTAAATACTCTCTACAAGGGTTTGGGTACTACTTCTGCTTTGCACGGATTCAGAGAGAAGCCTTAATAAAGCAGCTCCCAGAGCTGTCATTTTGGCCTCTTTGCCTCTGTTTTATTACCTGAGTTCATGAGCTTGTTCAGAATTCCCCCTGGACATACTTCATCATCCTGGGGAGAAACCTCTCTACCTTATTTAAAACGTAGGTCCGAAGGAAAGTAAATATATAAATTAGGTAAGCCCCTACATACACAGCATAAATTCCAGCTAACATCAATGTGATTTTGCACATCCACCTAAAAGATGCCCAGTATAAAAACCTACTTCACAGGAGGATGAATCACGGCAGCTTTATTAACCTACTCTGAATTAGCCTCCTCACACCGGAATATTTTACAGCATTACTTTATTGGCAGTCACTGTCACCAGATAAACTACAAAGCAGTGACTGATGTAGTAGCACTAGACAGTTTGACGGATCTAGATTACTTGTAAAAGAGGAGTATTTTGCCGAGCGTCGCAATGATAAAGCAATCCCAAATGCTCATAAAAGGAAACGACAAATGGTGGCAAATCTCAGCGGCACCCAGGCTTGGGGAAATTACCTGGTGGGGTGAAACTTACATCAGAAGCCTTGATATTTTCAAATGTGTGAGTTTGCTTTTGATTTTATCGTGTTTCTTCCTATTTCTTTTACAACAGAAGGCAATAATACTCCAGATACACTGCATTTTATTGAGGTGGCCAAACCCATCACACACACTCACATTTGAGAGGAAAATAACTAGACTGTAATGTTGGAAGCTACTCAAGCTGAGTGGGAAGCGTTTGCATGCAAGGAATGAATGATGCCTGTCTTTCCCCCAAACATTTGAATGGACCCTTTATTCAACCACACAAGACTAGCTGAGTCTTTTTCCGGGAAGAAAGGGAATGACGTTTTAAATGATTTCAGAGGTGTGACAGTTTTAAATTTTAAAGTGTGCGATGCTATTTTACCACTGTTCACTAGTAGGTAGAATTTATTTCACCCCACAAAAAAGACATTTCAGCCATATCAATATAATAATAATAATAATAATAATAATAATAATAATAATAATAATAAAAAGAATGGCTATCTAAAGGCTATATCCCGAGTTGTATAACAAGGAGAGATTTCCATGTGCAGGAAGGTCAAAAGGGATGTCTGCTCCCATGTTGTATTTGCCACATTTATCTTTCCAGTATCAGATCTGACGATTTCACCCACCTGATTAAAAATGTTTGTCTATAGGCGAACATTCAAGTCATTTAAATGGACCCATGTGACCTTTTTACCATTGGGCTCCAGTGTCAGCTCCCATCTTGACTGTGGTGGCTTCTCTGAGATCCTTGAAGCACCTGTAGGCACCACACCCTCCCTTCCACGCTTCGATGCCTATTCACTTGACTTTTCCCTGTCAGGAATACTGTCCTGGTACCTTCCCTGCCTACTCCTTCTCTGTCCTCCAGGCCCTGTGGTCCCTTCACTTTTTGAACCCACCTCTTTAAAAGATGCCTCAAGCTTTATTGGAAACTCTTGCTTCGGGCTTACCTGTCCCAATGGATGATAAACTACTCATGAACGAAGACGTCATTAGACTGCTCTGCATCAATTCAATGCCTTACACAGTTTCTAGCATATAATAGGTACTCCATAAATATTCGAATTAACAAAACAATTTTTAAAATTGTGCTTCTATCCATCTTCCTTACTACTTTGAGATTTCCTTGAGAATCAGAACTGTTTTAATCATTCTATTCTTTTTTAAAAAGCGTTTCGTGTTTTACATTTGTCTTTAAATTGTTTTGTTTTATTGAAAATTGATGAATTATATTTGTGCATACTTATTGGGTACCAGTAGTGTTGTGATGAAGGCATACAGTGTGGAATAATTAAATCAAGTCAGTTAACATAGTCATTACTTCAAACACTTAATCACTTTGTGACGAGACCATTGGAAATGACTCAGCAATTCTGTATACAGTACATTATTATTAACTATAGTCACTATGCTGTGCAATATATCTAAAAAAAACCACATTCCTCCTGTTAGCTGAAACTTTGTGCCTTTTGATCTACACCTCCCCATTGTCCCCACTGTCCAGCCTCTGGTGACCAACATTCTACTCTCTACTTCTATGAGTTCCATGTTTTTAGATTTCACACTGAAGTGAGATCATGCAGTATTTGTCTTTCTGGGCCTGACTTATTTCGCTTAATATGATATTTCAGGTTCATCTACGTTGTCACACATTACAGGATTTCTTTCTTTTTTGGGTCCAATAGTAGTTCATTGTGTGCATGAGTGCATGCGCATGCGCGTGTGTCTAACATTTTCTTTATTTGTTCGTTGTTCACAGACACTTAGGTTGATCTTAGCTATTGTGAATAATGCTGCAGTTAACATAGCAGGGCAGCTATCTATCTGACATACTAATTTTATATTCTTCAGATGTATGCCCATAAGCAGGATTGCTGGATTATTTGGTAATTCTAGTTTTAGTTTTTTGAAGAACCAACTTTCCATAATGGTTATATCAATTTACATTTTCATCAACAGTGTACAAAGATTTCCTTTTATCCACATTCTTGTCAATGCTTGTTATCTCTTATCTTGTTCTAGTAATAGCCATCCTGACAATTGTGAGGTGGTATCTCATTTGTAGTTTTAATTTGCTTTTCCCTGATGGTTAGTGATGTTGAGCATTTTTCAAGTATTTGTTGGCCATCTGTATGTCTTCTTCTGACAAACATCTATTTGGATCTTTTGCCCATTTTTGGATTGCATGATTTTTTCCTTACTACAGAGCTGCTTTGACTTTCTTTTTTATTTTGAATATTAACCTCTTATAAAATGTATGGCTTGCAAATATTTTTTTCTCATTTCAGAGGTTGGCTCTTCACTCTGTTAATTGTTTTCTTTGCTGTGCAGAAGCTTTTCAGTGCAAGATAATGCCATTTTCCTATTTTTGCATTTGTTTATTGAGTTTTTCGTGTCAAATACAAAAAAAATCATTGCCCAATTATTATACTATTCTTAACTCATGTGTCTGGCAGAATGCTTGGCACATAGAAAACATTCATTAAATTTTTGTTGACTGAGTAAGCAAGAAAATGATCAGGGATGCTTTTCAGACAAAAATATCTAGATTCAAATTTAGAATACTACTTACTAACTGAAAGACTAGAGCCAATTGCTAACTTTCCTTAGCTATGAAATTGTAATAAAAGTAGCTGTCCCATAAGGCTATAACTGAATATCAAAAGTAATAATATGTAAATGACTTAACCTAGTGTTTAAGACCTGACACATGGTCAATAATTATTAGTTCATTCCTGCTTCCTGCTGTATCTGTTTCAACTAGGAATATTTCTAGTTGCAGGTAACAGAACAGTGCAAATGTTTCTCTCTCCAAAGATGTCTACCACTCTATCTATCTATCTATCTATCTATCTATCTATCTATCTATCTATCTGGCTGTCTTTCTGTCTATCTATCTACCCATCCATCCCTCGCAAACAGTACAGGAAGTCCCCTACATATGAATCTTCAATTTGTGAAGTTTCAAAGATGCGAATGTGTGCTTGCATGCCCAATCATGTAAATTAGTTCATATGTCTGGTGTTCATCCTTTACAAGTGGTTGTATTTTTGTGCAATTTGCCATACAGCACTGTATAGAGTACAATATCTTTATTTCAAGCCCAGGATGTCTGAAAGTAAGCATAAAAGCAGTAATGATATTGCCTGGTACTGTACAGCCGATTGTTATTTGGGTAACTAGGCTAAATTTGTTGGACTTACTACTATGGCTTCAGAATGCAACTTGTTCATTTGTACACTTACTGTACAGCAGTGAGCAAAAGTTGATGAGACTTTTTCTGAATACCCATTGGCTGGATTCAAGAGAGGATCTAGTAGTAATCCACATGATTGACTCGAATAAGACCATTCTTTCCCCGGGATCCACATCAATAAATATCCCAATTTATACTACATGACATAAAGTCTAGAACTCAAGATTCATCTCTCACATTCCAGATTCTGATCTTTTGTTCTTGAAACATACCCACACCCTAGCACTTTCTATCCCTCTTTTTCTGTCTTTTTTTCCTCCCTAGAATTTAAAAAAATCGCTTTGACGTACCACCCACCTCCCCACACTACTCCCACACACACTTTTTAAAAATGTGTTTTCTTCTTTTCTTCCCACACTAGGATGTTAGATTCATGAGAGCCGGAATTTGTTCTCTTTTTCTCCAACATTTAAAAGAGCATGCTTGCAAGAGAAAGATTCTCAACATATATTTGTTGAAAGATGGAATAAACGGTTGAAGCCTTATTTCAGATGTCCATTGGTGAACATTGGGACTTACACCCCTTTTCATTGGCTGTTTTAGCTTCACCATTCTTAGCATATTGAGTTTCCGGTAGGCTGTTCCACCTAAAAGCATCAGTTCCATATTCCAGAAAGAAAGAAGGTGTTCAGGCCAAAGTTTCACTGGTTCGTCTTATACCCTACCCTCTTTTTCTATTCTTAAAATACACACTTCCCTAAACTCATAGCAAATTTCCACATCCATTTTATTCATTCCAACTGTGTCACATGACACCCTTGGTTGCAAGTAAGTCTGACAATCCAGTTTAACTTTCCTAGCAAAGGGAGGTAGGAGGACTAGGAAATGGGTTTTGAATAGCCAATATGCAGTTTCTGCCACAGATTTTCTCTGTGCTTTTGCATAGTATTTATAGCCAGATGAATGAATTGGAATTTAAGGCACCATGTGTCTCAAGTAAAGAACCCTGAATGTAGTATGATTCTATAAGAGAATGTAGTCACATAATTGCAGAGTAATGAAAGAGAATGAGAATACTGATACTCCAATATTGAGGGCAGTTCAAACTTATCATTTATACTTGACTTTGGAATGTGTCTTGAATTCATGCATCCATAAGCTGAATCTCACTGGCTCACATTGATTCAGAGTTCACTTTCTATAGAGCATCTCTAGTCAAACCTCAAATGGGAAGTGCCTCAATTACAAATGACCTGAAAAGAAAGATAATAGCTACCTTTGGAGTTCTATTATGTTCTACAAGCTTATGTGCACTGGACATTTAACCCATGCTACAATACTTCAAGGTAAGTAATGTGGAGATATTATCACCCTCTGTTTTCGAGAATACTAAACAAAGGCTCAGCAAATTTGAACACTTTTCATTTTCATAAATGAGAGTCAAGGTATGTACAGAGTTTGATTTGACCCCAGAGTCATCTAACGATGCTCTGTGCTTTTACTTAAACAGAAAGGGCATACTGTAGTGTACCATTAAAAGTTATAGATAGCTAGATAGCTAGCTAGGTAGCTAGCCAAATAGATAGATAGAGGTAGAGTTTGTCTATTTTCTCCTCCTAATCCAGATATTAGCCAGTTCTATATGAACCACATTCCTTCAGACTGATTTAAGGTTGACTTCCTTCAGGGATTTCTTCATATCCTGAGAAAAAATAAAGAGAAAAAATAAAATGACTAGATTATAAAGACTTTCTTTAAACAAAAAAATTATAACGCACAGGGAGTTGAGATGTCAAGTAGACTACCGGATTAGCTCTGATCAATACTGAGCACCCCTGTCAACACAGAAAATCCTTAAGCAGAAAAGACCCTGTCAAAGATGAACGCACATTTCATCAAGCGATAGATTATGTCACGGACAGAACTCTAAAGTCTGTGTCATTTTTCATTTGCTTTTGGACCTTTTGGGTTTTGATTAAATGCGCTCTTGATAACTCTGATGCTGACTCTCAGGAGAGTGACCATTTATCCTGCCAATTCTCTCCCCCCTTACACACTGCTCCAAAGGTTGGTGTTCATGAAGTGAGAGAGTAGAGAGGCTGGTGAGAGGCCTTGATACCTTCATCTCACAGCATGTCTTCACCCGCCTCAAAACCACAATGTCCCATTAATTAATTAACACTGCATGAAAAAAGAAAGCAAACAAGAAAAAGAAAAACTTTCTCCTCTCTAAAATAGACTATTGATGGTCTGAGTACAGCAAAATCACATTTTAAGCATCCCCTAAAAAAATCAAGACTGAAGTAAGTAGATAAACTGAGAGGGAGAAAAAAAAAATAACAAAAAAATACCATTATCAAAGAATATTTCGTACCAGATACATGTCACTGCTCTGAATCCTTAAAACAATATTGTGAGGCATATATTATTTTCATTATTTTTACATGAGGTTCAGAGAGGCTCATGACCAAAAGGGTAGTAAATAAGGAGTAGGTCCACCTAATGCCATAACAACATATTTTGTCACACTTGACCACATTACCTTTCGAGAACTCTCTCTGACTATCCCAAGATATACCAATTGTTGGCTCAACTGTGACCATGTTTTATCTCCCTGGATATCTTAAGGTTATCAGTCCAAAGCCAGCTTGAATCAATAAGAGTGTTCTGTCATCTAGATTTAGATCTGTAGGAAAAGACTGTGTTTGGGGGGAAACTAAACTTCTATTACAAAAATCTTCAAAACTACAGACCCTTAAAGTATACGCTTATTCTCTCTCAAAAGAATAGTCCAGAAGTAGATATGTATGCAAGCAGCAGGCAGTTCTGCTGCACCTGGTATCCAAACACTCAGGTTTCTTTAATCACCCACTGTCACTTGTCACTTAGGGTATTGTCCTACTCTAAGTTATCACTGACTCCTCAGCCCTATAGATTGAGTCTTAGCTTACAGGAATCTTTAAAGAAAGAACGTAGGCCTACCTGCATTCTTTTTTAGAGATGCCATGAGCAAGTTGCATGTGTTATTTATACTCAAAATCCATTGACCAAAATGTAGTTGAATAACCACAACAAGCTACAAGGAGTCTCTAGCTGGGTGGCTATGGGCATCGCTAAAATTCAGTAAAGTTTATATTACTAAAAACAAGCAGAGGTGGAGAGAATGAGTACCAGAGGTCAAAGGGCAATTTCAGACACAGATCTCTCTTTTCTTGATTGAGGACAATTTGCCTAGAGATTCTCACACAATACTACCTTCTTATTAGAACAACTTTTATGAGAGGATACCCCCAAATCCCCAGTGGAATTTATTTATTAAAAAACTGCATATGTATTCTTACATGTTTAAACTTCAGTCATCCTCAAATTACTCTCGGTTTGATGCAATACTCCTACAGAGATGCTTTTTTCACTGCTCAAAACAGTTTTTGAACTCACCCATTTTTACACCTTTCAGTGCTTCTGCCGTTTTTTGTTTCACCTCTTCCATGTCAGCAAAACATTTCCCTTTGAGAACTTTTTTCATCCAAAGTAACAAACAAAAAAATGTCACTCAGGATGAGATGAGGTGAACAGGGTGGTTAAGGCACGGGGAATCATGTCGGTTTTGGTCAAACATCAGTGCAGTTTTCACATTGCTCGTGTAGATCACCCACTGTGAAATGGGCAAACTCTTTGTAAGAATCTAATAAATAAATAAATAAGTTCACTGAAGTCAAATACAGCCTCTTACAACAATGCTAGCTGGTACACTGATACGGATGGGTTCCTAGAACCCTTACCTAGCAGGCGGGCCGGTTCTCCAAAAGATAATTCTGATTTTGGGGGGTGGGTGCTTCCCCTAATATATGTTATTTTTACATAGCTAAAAAAATGCTCTTTTTAATTCAAACGATTTTTAACGCTTTCTGAAACCAAAGTTGTGGCAAGGGGATGGTTGGAAGGGAGCGAAGTATCTAAAAGTTTCTGAAAGAATATTAGCGTCTTCAATTAGAGTGAAAACTGGGGCTCTGAATGGACTTGTTACAATTATACAACATTCCATAGTGATCATGGCTCCTAAATGACCTCACAGAACATAGGAAGCAAAAGGTGGCTTGACTAGACTTGCTCTGCTTTTCCCTGACTCCCAATAGATTGCTTTCCTGCAGCTAGGTCTACGGGGTGTAGACCTTCTTTTCCCAAAAGAGCTATTGAGGAGTTTCCAAAAGAGCCCAGACACGGGGGAGATTGGCAAGTAATGCCATATCTAGGTCTGTGCCACCATCCTTGCAAAGTTGAATCTTCAACTCTTCAAGATCCATTGTTATGAACTCAGGTCCTAAACAAAATAAGAAAAAGTTTACCATTCAGGGAACACCAAGATTTGACTAACAACTTCATCAATGTGGTTTTTTTCCTTGTCTAGGAAATTTTAGCATCATAGCCAAATAGAATGCAGGGATTGTAGAAAGTTGCATTTTACAAACAATCAATCTAAAGTGTTAAGCAGCCCCTTGCTGGTCCTGCAAAAGCCATGTCCCTCAAGTCTGTTATGTGAGCTGTAACCATGACTAATGACCAGGGAACAGTGTCTTGGTTGAAAGCTTGTACTCCAAACCTCTTGGCTGAAAGCTTGTACTCCAAACCACTCTAACTGTGGTTTGAGTCTTGGTGTTGCTACTTCCAAGAATGTTGCAAAAATAAAGGAAGCTAAAAATGACCGGGAGACATTTGCCATGGTTCAATCATTCCTTCTTTCAATACATTTTTGTTTTCTGGTAACTAGCAATGTTAGAAGGGATGGAGAAGAGAGAACAAATGGAGCAACCATCTGCTATTTTAGAGGTAGAACGTCCATCTTTCTAAACAAATACAGATTTCATATGTCTATCGGTCTCCCTGGAACCAGGCCTCCTAGCAGGAGGTGAGTAGTGAACCAGTTGGAAGAGTTCTGTCTTCTGTCAGATCAACAGCAGCATTAGATTGTTATAGGAGTGTGAATCCTATTGTGAACTGTGCATGCAAGAGGAATCTAGGTTGCAGTTCCTAATGAGAATCTAATGCCTGATGTTCTTACCTCCACCTTCGTAATCCCCATTCACGGAAAAATTGTCTTCTACGAAACTGGTCCCTGATGCCAAAAAGATAGAGGACCGCTGCTTTCATGAATCACTTGCCACCTGCTTTCTACAAGTAATTTCTCATCACATAGTCAATGCAGTCATACCGGGGAGGTCCGAATGGCTTGTTTTTATCAGTAAAGTCAACGTGTTCTCTTTTTGCTTCCCTTACTCTAAAAGATTACAAGAAGACTTAAGTGAGAAAAATCTAGAGAAACATCTGGACTGTAGCATGAATAGGGTGTGGAAGAAAGAGCACCAGATTAGAAGCCAAAAGACTTGAAAAATGAGCTCTGCTTTAGCTTTATTATAGCAGGATATCACGTGGGCAAGTCCATTGTCACAGAAGTCCTTCATTGGTAAAGTGGGAGTGGCAATGGCTGGGCTACCTGGCTCACAGAAACATTCAGAAGATATTAACTCACAATGCTTTCCAGATTACAATGTTTTGCAGAGACTTAGCCTGGCAAGAAGAGGGAGATCCTGTCATGTGTAACAACATGGATGAACCTAGGAGAGATCATGCTAAGTGAAAAAAACCAGATGAAATTACAAATGTTGCACGATCTCACTTACATGAGGAATCTAAAAAACTCATAAAACCAAAGAAGAATGGTGGTTACCAAAGACTGGGGGTTGCGGGAAGTGGGGTGATGCAGGCCAAAGGGTGCAAACTTTATAAAATGAACACATTCTGGAAGTCTTATAATGTACAGCATGGATGATGACAGATGTGTTAATTCACTTGATGGTGGTATTTATTACAAAACATATACACATATCAAATCATCACATTGTATACCTTAGATACACAGGGGTGCCAAAAAAGTATACACATTTAAAGAGGGATTATCAATGTACTACTTTTTGACGTTAAATTAAATTATAGTAGCAATGAGTAGTATGAAGTTCTATGAATGATAGTGTCACCATGCAACAAGTAAGGCAAAGAAAACGAAGAAGCACAATTGTCATTCAAGGAGCACAAGACTATTTTGAAGTGATATTTTACTTAACACCCCTTGACTTCTACCTAAGTGGGACTATAAAGAATGTGGTATACCACAGAAAACTGGCTACACTGGCAGAACTTTGGGAGGAAATTGAAACAACATGCACAGAGATACAGGTGAACACTTTGGTCAATGTTGCTCAAGCAGTAGTTCACCATAATCAGAAGTGTCTGGACACTGATGGTAACCACTTTGAGTACCTCTTGTAACTGCAGAAGTCAGACATGACTTGTATTTATCTTTTGTTATCGGTATTTACTATTACAATTTTAATAGAGATGTTTTCTTTCTTAAAATATGTAGACTTTTTTGGCACCCTCTGTATATGATAACTATTAGTCAATTAAATACTTAAAAATAAATATATATACTGTGTATATAAGTTATCTATGACAGCTAATCACTAACTTTACAGAGCCTCACAAAACAAGGCACAATGAATTTGCCCAGTGCTAAATATCAATTTCAGAAGATGATGAAATAGAACAGTAATAACAAACATTTATTTTTTAAAAATACTTGTGAAGCATTTATTTATTCAACAAATATTTTTTACCTGAAAATGATCTCCTAAGTGGCAGGCATTGTACTCTCCGCTACAAACGCAGCAGGGAATACACGGAATTCACTGTCAACTGAAAAAGAAAAAAAATTTTTTTTTTTAATTGAGGTTTGCAATTGTGATAAGTGTTAGGGAAAAAGTATGGGGAACAAGAGAACTATGGGAAACCCCAAATATATGTGGATTCCTGAGGGTTTTCTATTTCTGAAAAAGCGGTATTTAAATTGTAATAGCAACGATGAATAAGAATGTGCACGTGTGTGGGGGAGAGTTGAGGCAGCACAGGGAAGAGGAACAAATTAAGAATAAAGAATAGCTGGACTTGGTGGCTCAGCCTGTCCTCTCAACACTTTGGGAGGCCAAGGCAAGTGGATTGCCTGAGCCTGCAGTTCGAGACCAGCCCGGGTAATTTGGCAAGACCTCGTCTCTACATTAAATTTAAAAAAAAAACCGGGCATGGGTGCGCACCTGTAGTTCCAGCTACTTGGAAGACTGAGGCAGAAGGATAAGCGGAGCACAGCAGGTCAAGGCTGCAGTGGCCATGAGCGTGCTACTGCGCTCCAGCCTGGGCAACAGAGTGAGACTACAACTCACAAAAAAGAAGAAGAAGAAGAAGAAAGAACAGCAAATATGGAATCTGGTATATTTAAAATCCAAGGGAAGTAACTTGATGTGGGTAAATTCTAGAACATGAGGAGAAGAAAGGTAGAGGAGTTTGAATGGAAGGCAGGGACTAGATTATGCAAGCCTTTGAGGGTCACATTTCTGTTATCTATTTCTGTTAAACAACCATCCCAAAATAGTGACTCACAGCAACAGCTCATTTATTTGCTTAGCTATTGGGGCTGAGCTCAGCTGGGTCATGTTTCTCTTGGCCTCACCTGGTGACATTCATTTTGCTGCAGTTGTTTGGAGACAATTGGAGTTGGGTGGTCTGAGACGGCTCCACTCACGTGTCTGGTGCTGTCATTGAAGTCGTGTGTTTCCGGCAGGCAAGGCTGGCTACTACGCATGACTGCAGAAGAGCTCCAAAGAGCAGGAGCAAAAGCTGCCAAGTCCTTTGAGGCCTATGCTGCAAGTTGCATGATGTCAGTTCGGCTATACTTTATTAGCTGGTGTATGCTACAAAGTCAGTTTAGATTTGAGGAGAAAGAAATAGATATGTCCTCCTGTTGGAGGGAGGGACAAATTCACATTTTTATTTATTTTTTGTTTTTAAGCCAGTGTCTCACTCTGTTACCCAGGTCAGAGTGCAGTGGCATGCTCATGGCCACCCCAGCATCCTCCTGCTGGGCTCAGGCAATTCTTCTGCCTCAGTCTTCCAAGTAGCCGGAACTATAGGTGCATACTATCACACCCGGCTAATTTTTTTTATTTATTGTAGAGATGTGGTCTCACCATGTTGCCCAGGCTGGTCTCAAACCCATGGGCTCAGGCAATCCTTTCACCTCGGTCTCCCAAAGTGCTGGAATTATAGGCTTGAGTTACCACACTCGGCCAACAGATTCACATTTTAAAGGGTCTTGGAGACAAGGATTGGATCATTACTGTGGCCACCTTCCCAAAGAATTTACTCCACCCATGCTAAGACCTTTGGTTGTGATTTTAAGTCTAATGAAAAACCACAAGAGGGAGCAAAAATAAATAAGAAATGAACCTTTACTAAAGGCAGTAATTATAATATAATAATAGTCATCCTTCACATTTCCTTAGCACTTTTCAATAAATAAAGCATTTTAGTTTACAATATCTCATTTGAGTTGTCCACAAACTTTACTCCCACACTCATCTTCAAATAGAAGTTGAGAGGAGAAAAGTCCAGACAGCCTTCAGGGTATCCAAAAATAGAAGCAAAGAAAAATAAAACTAGACAAATATCAGGAAAACTGAAACAGGTCATCTCTTCCTCAATGCCCATGATCCGGTACCCTGCCCCAGTCATTGGTGTGTTTCTCTTATCCGCCTGCTTAGGTACTGTTGTTAACCCCAATATTTTATGAAAACCAGCCTGCAAAAAAAGGACGCATTATTAGTTATTGCATCATCCCAGCCATGGGACCTGCATTTAAACGGCTGTAAGTCTTTTTACGCTATTGCATTGGGACGAATGTGGGCTTCATGAAAAACCATGGGTTGTCAAGAGCACACGTTAAACCATTATCTGATTATCTGATTCTGATGAAAGGGGAGTTACTTTGTAACTCTGTAAGTTGCAAATAACTGATTGGAAAGCAAAATAACTTTTTCCTAAAGACATGCAACTGATCATGGGCAAAAGACAACCCTGTCCTCCTAGACCCCCTTCCAAATGGTAAAACCAGTTTTACCACCATGTGCACATCTTTTTTAATATTCCTGATCTATAAATGTGTCTGTCCTTTGGATTCTCATTTGAACAAATTGTAATATCTGCGTGGTACTCTCACTGTGAGTTAGATACATACAATCTTTAACACACGTTCATTTCAATATCTGTGTGAAAGTCATGATTTTACTCTTCTATGAAAATCTTTTAATAAAATGTTTGATACTAAACTCAGGATACTAGGTATACATGATACATTGTCAAAATCACTTCTGAAAACACCTTAAATCACCCTTAAAAAATACTCGTTTAGAAATTTCTTTCCATAGGACTGTTTTCAGAACTTAAATAATACTTTTAGTGTTCTGTTTGGCATGCGCTAATAAATTTTCACAGATATTTCTGGATCTTTCTATTTGCTGTCTTCAGTTTCTGTCTTCTGTAGTACAAAGCACTACACATGATTTCAAGTATATAATTATGAGGATAATACCAATTCCTCTCTGTTGCCTTACTTTTTTCTATTGGTCTTATTTTGTAAGTTTCTTCTTCAAAGACCCATCTGCTTTCCTCATCACCTAAAAAAGAACTGTGCAGTTTTTCTGGTATGCTTGTCTGTTTTTAATGGTAGAGGATCCCTTAAAATAATTCACACAACTTATCCAAAGGTTTTGCCTGCAAATTTTGTCTGATTCAGCCTTGATTTTTCCCACACTGAGAAGTCAGGGGAAAAATGAAACTAGGAATATCGGTTCATCTGCCCATTTCTTACTCCCAGAATTAAGTCTATGCCTGGAGTAATTACCTGTGCTATTATTTAGTTTTAACTTTTTTAACATTCACACTCTAGCATTTGCTCTCTCCCTCTTCTCTCTTTCATAGCACACAGACCTGAGTTTAAGAACAAAGCACTAGGATTTGACTCCACCATTAACAGGTCTGATGGGTTTTTAAACACCTTGAGAATACTTCCCTAATGAATGGAGTAAGTACAGCAGAGGGACCAGGAGTGGGGAGTAGGATTGGGTGCCAGGACTTTCAAGTGTCCATATAGAAATCAAAACAATTGTTTTGGAAGCATCATCCACAAGGACACTGTATTCCAAAAGCTATCTGAATCACATATTATAGGAAGGGAGCGTTGTCAGTGTGAACTGAACAGGGGAAAGGATAGACTTCTTTGGTGAAGGGCATTGATTTCAAAAATAGTATTTCCTGCCTAAGAACTGTTGGAATAAGCTCTCAGTAGGGAATATCTTGACTTCCTGAACCTTGGGAACATTTAATCATTCATCATAAAGTCAAAGTGAATTTTTCTGTGGTTCAGTATGTTGTCAACTATCTTTCAAGTTGGAAAATTCTATAGTACCACCAGAATAATGTGGGCTGGGCCCTGAGTAATTGTTCCAACTTATTAGAATCCTCTTCCAAATATAAAACTGTGCTTTTGAATTTTAATACCAAGCATTCTGCAATTGTTTACAAATTTGAGTAATAGTGTACAGATAAGATCACTCAATATTTCAAGTCAAGAAATGGAATTAGACAAGAGTACAGAGAGAGGGAGTCTGGGTAATTATCTCTGTTCATTATTGGAATTCTCTGGCTGGTTTATTTTCTTTCTGTGCTATTTCTGGGATTTTTTTCATTGCTTTATTCAAATATCGAATTGTGGCAATAAACAGGTGAGCTTGTTCAATTTCAGGCACATCAGAATTGCTACCAGTTTTGAAAAGCAGGTCTGAATTGCTAACCAGTCCCAGAGTCTCAAATGGAATTTGTATTAATTTTTTCATTAGCAAGATAAGCCCAGGTGAGTCTCCCTCATACACACCTTACGTGGTTCAAACCAAGGCAATGTCTTCTCTGCTTTAGATAACAAATGGTACAACTTGATAAAATCTGTAAGTTTCAGAAAATATACATATGTTTGTATATATGTATAATGCAAAATAAATATTGTATATAAGTTGTTCATAAATAGTATAGTAAATGCAAATTAGCACTTTTCCTTTGTTTATTAATTTCAAAATATACATGTACACCCATATAGGTGTTTGTCTTCAGATAAGGTCTATTTTCTGAAATAACTAACAAAATTTATTTTTGAAATAGCTAAAAACTTCTGGCTAGCCATAGCTTATTAAACACAGCATTATCACCACTACCTTCTGAAATTTCTCTAAAAGTAAGCAAAAGAGAATGGGAGAGGAAGTAACAGCAAACTAGAAGTCACAATCAAATTTTGGAAAATGAAAATAGATGCATGAGCATAAGTGACTTAGTAGAGTTTTTCAAACTTTCCTGCCCCATAATGTCACCTTTAGAATATCAAATTAAACTATGATAGAAATGCATTATAATAACTCACTGAATAAAACAAGAATCCACAAATACTCTCTTCTGGCAAAGAATATTAGAGATCCCTGCCATGAATCCATTGTGGTGATGTCGGGCACCATATTGTGTGGTTAGGAACATGGTTTTTAGATGAGATACACCAAGCTTTCAGTTGGTTTCTGGCTTTTTAGAGTTATGTCATCTTGCTGACTTGTCTGAATTCTGCAAGCTTCAGTTTCTTTACACATTAAATTGAGAACACCATCCTATTATTGCTATGGAGATTAAATAATGCTATACTTGTAAATAATTGGCATATCCCTGGTCCATTTGGGAAAGGCTGCCATGTTATTATGTTACAGTTGCACACATGTTTTACTTATTTTTTTGATGGCACATTCCTTGGTTATCACTGAAATAGGTATAAAAATGAGATGACTAAATTATAAAATGATTAAGATCAGTATCATCTAATGTATTTCAGCCTTATATAAAAGTAAAATTAGCAGTAAGGATAGAAAATATGACATTAACCTCAAAGCAGTTGGGTATTGTTTCCCTCTCAAGTGTTATAAACTATAATTCTTACATTTTTTCCTTGTTCTGTAGAGATATAACTACAATAAAAAAGTTTTAAAATCTTTATTTTCTGCTTTTTACTTTTTAGAAACAAGTCTTCCCTCTTGACCTGTGTTGACCTATCTCACCATGTAGCCTTGTTTTTCATCTTGATAGTTTTTTATTAACCTGCAGGGAAAAGAGTGAAATTATGGGACAGTACAAACACAGTATTCCAAACACTTACAGCTACAACAGAAGTCTGGTCTCATTCATAGAATTTATTAGCTATAAAAACTCTGACACTTGGTTTCTCAAGGCCAAGATTATATCAGATATGGAAAATGGATGGAAAATATATTCTTCCTGTAACACTCTAGGGGCTGGTAACATTGCAGGGTGCTTCTCAGACATGAATTTTGAATCAATAATATTGGTTCCCGACCATATACCATACCAGGAGGAGGTTTTCAAATCTCTAGGGAAGAACAAAGTAGAAAATAACCATGGAAAAGTGAAGCTAGAATGATAAATTTTAGTTGTGAAAGAGTCAGCTTGCTGGTTTAGCAGTTTTGTTCATATATCTGCTAATCATAAGACGAAACTCTGAGCATCTATTCTATTTGAGGGAATTTAATTGGATGACACCTATTCCTATTGAGGCTTATTCTTACTAATACTGAATTTTTAAGGTAAAGTATTTAACAGCTCTTCACTGGCTGTTTATGAGTCCACGGCCTAGTCTCCAAAAATGACCACAATTATATAATCCAGAAAAGAACAATTAATAATTCTTTCACTCAGTAATGGAATACAACAGCTTACTTTAAAATAATATTTAAGTTTCTCACTATGTTGCTATTATTCTCATTAACCCAACCTTTATTTTTCTAGGACAAATAACTTTTACCTTTTAAAAAAAGTGTTGGTTTGTGTGTCTTTGCTTTTAAGATTAATCTTTAAAATTCCTTTTCTAGCTCATTACACTTCAATGGATTATATTGCAATCTGCACATTTAGGTTAACCTGAGTGCTCTCAAATCAGATATATATGTGTAATAAAGGTCGTCTGAATAAAGGCAACATTTATCAAAAAGAACAAATCCCTACGTTTTATGCTCTTCCTATGTTTGGCATCATTAACAATGTGTTATCATTAAACCCAGCTTATACTAGTTTATAAAACTGCTATAGACATCAGTCAATTTTCACATTTCTGTATATATTTTTACAATTAAACTGAAAGAAAATCTTATGAATTTGAAAAACAATTTCCTGACATTGGCTTGGAGTGCTTGAAGGGGTTGGAAGTTTAAAAATCTCAAATACTAACATATCTATCCAAACTGATTCTGTTTTGCAATGAGAATACTCATGTCTGATGAGAATTTGCCCTGAAGTGTACCCTCCCAACACATTAGCCAATTGTACTGAAGAAGAAGAAGAAGAAGAATGTCTCCTTAAGAGATGGTGGAACCAACCTAAGCGTCCATCAACAATTCACTGGATAAAGAAAATGTGCTATATAGACAACATGGAAAACTATGCAACAATACAAAAGAATGAAACTGTGTC
This sequence comes from Carlito syrichta, assembly GCF_000164805.1. Classification (NCBI taxonomy): domain Eukaryota; kingdom Metazoa; phylum Chordata; class Mammalia; order Primates; family Tarsiidae; genus Carlito; species Carlito syrichta. The sequence goes on along the minus strand of NW_007247791.1, from coordinate 16,744 downwards.
CTTTGCAACAACATAAATGGAACTGGATGGAGAACATCATCCTAAGTAAACACACTCATAAAAAGGTAACCAAATACCACATGTTCTTACTCATATGTGAAAGCGAAATGACTACAGAGATGGGGCTGCTAGATACTGGGGACACCAGTAAGGGTGAGGAGAGGAGTTGGGGTTTAGAAAGTAAGTACCCTTTGCCAGGCTCGGTGGCTCAGCCTGTAATCCCGCGCCTTTGGGAGGCTGAGATGAGTGG